>NC_051429.1:3630331-3638472 GCF_015228065.2 Penaeus monodon | reverse complement strand
AAAAAAATTTTGAAAAAAAAAAATATAATAAAAATTGTAAAAATAAATGATGAAAATATCATGCTAAAGTTTTTTGGAACTTTTCCCCTTACGATGAGGCAGAGAAAGTATTAAAACAAATTCTCTTCGCTACCTCATGGGCAATAAGAATTTCGGAATAATAGAATACATGTACATGTAAAGGAACCATTGTAAACAAAACATTTTAAAGTAAATAGTAATTACAATAATGGAGGAAAAAGTCTTTTATTTGAATTTAAAAAATGGAATGATGGGTTGTAGTAAAGAATGAAAATAGTATTAATATTTTTGAATAATGATTTAGAAACGATAGGAAAAAAGATAATTTATTTCATAATGCATATTTGTATTCTTAAAATTGAAGTATAATTAACATTAAAATCATTACCATTATTGTTATGCTTATCTTATTATAATTTCCTATTTGTTATTATCATTATTAATGTTATTGTTATCATTACATTGTTATTGTAATAATAATATTATTTTTATTATTATTATTATTTATTATTATTATTATTATTATTATTGTTATTATTATTATTATTATCGTTATGACTATTATTATTATTATTGTTATTATTATTATTATTATTATGATTATTATTGTTATCATTATTATTATTATTATTATTATTTTTATTGTTGTTGTTGTTGTGATCATTGCTATTATTATTATCGTTATTATCATCATCATAAATGCCAATATTGTTGATATCGTTTTTTTTCATTACTACTATTCAAATCATCATTACTATTTTATAATTAATGTTATCATTACTGTTATCGTAATCATTATTGTAATGTTATTTTATCAATATCACCACGATCATTATGATCATTACTTCATAATTGTTTGGCAAGAATACATGCCATGCCCACTGTAACACAGGTTTATTTATTGTATTCACACATAGATGGCTCTACAAGTGCTTAGTCATCAAGGGGTCACTTATTAGTCCTACCTTTCTCACCTGTTTACCCTTTTCCTTGACTTTTGGAAAGGATCTTTGCATTATTTCATTGTCTTAAATGTTATCAAGATTTTAGTAATACTTTAATAATCATAACATCAATACAATAATAATTGATATCAATTGTATTAAAAGGAAAAACGCATTTTCCCGCCAATTCAAGGAATGGGGAAATCAAGATCAGTCAGTAGGGCCTACTGCTAGACACCTTGGAGGCTGAGCACATGTGGAGCCATCTGTATGTAACAAAATTCACAAAAACCTACAAGGGACAGAACATAAATCCGGGGTGATTGGGTTAATAATAATAATAATGATAATAATAAAAAATAAATAAATAAAAAAATAATAATGATAATAAGTAATAATAATAATTAATAATTATAATATATTATTATTATTATCATCATTTTGTTATTATTATTATTATTATTATTATTACCATTATTTTCATTATTATCATTACTCTTATTATCATTATTATGATTATGATTGTGATTATGATTATGATTATGATGATGATGATTATTATTCAGTATTATTGTTATTATTATTAGTATTATTGTTATTATTAGTATTATTATTATCATCATTATTATTATTATTATCATTATTATTATTATACTGTTATTACTATATTATTATCATTATCATTGTTATTATCTTTATTATGATAGTATGATTAATAATATTTTATTATCAATATCAATATCATTTTAATTATTATTATTACTACTAATTTCATTGTTATTACAGTTATCATTATCATCATTATTATCATTATTGATATCATCATTATTATCATCATTATTACCATTATCATCATCATTATTATCATCATTATTAGCATCACCATTATCATCATTTTTATCATCATCATTATCATCATTATTATTTTCATAATATTATTATTTTCAGTATTATTAATATCAGTATTATAATCACCAATATATTATCATCAATATTATTATCATCAATATTATAATCATTAATATTATTTTTTGTTATAATCAATATTATTATTATTAATACTAATATAATTATTATTATTATTATTATTATTATTATCATTATTATTATCATCATCATCATCATCATTATCATCATCATTATTATTATTAATAAATTAATAATAACGAAAAGGATGAAAATAATAAAATTTTTGATAATAAAAACGTAATGAAGTGAAAAAAATGATAAGTATGTAAAATAACAAAATATATCGTGAATCATATAATAATAATAATAATAATATAATAAGTAAATGCCCAAATTACAATGATAGAAATAAAAGGGATAAAAAAAATTATTTTAAAATAGAAAAGTAATACAGAAACCAAAAAAAAACATCAGTTACATAATTTAAAATGAAATTTGATATGATTAAAATTTATATGAAATTACCCCCCATTGTTTTAAAAGAAATCCCAAAATTTTTATAATTTCTTTTCTATTTAATCCCCCTTTCCAGCCCTTATTTTAAAAAATCATTAATTTTTAACAGGTAGATTAAAAATTTTAAGGCATCTATGGCTTTGGGTCCCTACTTGTCTCTCAAACAATAGCACAGCGTGTTAGAAAAAACCCTATGAAATACATGTATTTTTTTTTTATTTTTGCTCCAAAAAATCTGGGAAAATGTAAAACTAATGCAGTGTAAACAATTACAATTACGGCCCTGGACCTGAGCTCTGCTGTATTTTTAAAGGTTATCAGAACCTTATGATCCATGACGTCTACATGACACGGGGTAAATGTGTGCTTAAAATTACGAGTATGGGTGTCCCAATATTATCGCTCATCTTTACGCATTTCATGTGTTCCACCTTTTTTTCTCTCTCTTTTTTACTATGGCATCCCCGCGCACTTCTATGTATGGGTTGCACCATCACCCTCTTTTTCTTCTTTTTTATCTTTTAAAATCTTGTTTTTTTTTTCTTATTTTTCCCCCTCTTTTTCTATTTCTATCTTTATATATCTGTTTTTTTTTTCTCTCTCATATATACAATTTTATTTATATATAATTTTTAATATATATATATATAAATATATTAATATAAAAATATATATATAAATAGATATATATGTAGTATATATATAAAATATATAATAACTTAATCTCTCTCTCTCTCTGTCTCTCTCCTCTCTTCCTCTCTTCTCTCTCTTTTAATAATATATAATATATAATTTTATATAAATAAAATAATATAATATATATATAAATTTTAAAATAATGAATTAATGTATTTTATATATAACTAAATAATATAACATAAAATTAATATATAATATAATATAAATATATAATAGTATATATAATAATATAATAATTTTAAAATATATATTGTTTATAAAAAATAATTATAATATAATTTTTAAATTATATTATATATATATTATATATAAAAACATAAAAAATATATAATATATATTATATAATTATATATATATATATATATAAATTTTATATATTATAATTTTATAAATAACACCACACACACAACACACACACACACACAATTATTATATATATATAAATAATATAAATATATATATATTATATATATATATGTTTGTATTAGGATATAGTATGTATATATAGATATATATATATATATAATTTTAAAATATATAAAATATATATTTATATATTAATATATAAAATATTAAAATTTTTTAAATATATATATACAAATATATACATACATATATACATATATACAAACATATTATTATATATTATATATATTATAAAAAATTTATATATATATATATATATATATATATATAATATATAAAATATATATATATATATATAATATATATATATATATAATATACTATTATATTATATATAATTATATAAAATTTATTTTAAAATTATAATATATATATAATATATAATATATATATATAGAGAGAGAGAGAGAGAGAGAGAGAGGGAGAGAGAGAGAGAGAGAGAGAGAGAATTTTATAGTTATATATTATTTTATTAAACATACTATAAAACATATATATTATTTTTATACATATATATATATATATATAAAATTTTATATTTTAATATATATTATATACATATATATATGTATTAAGAGAGAAAAAAAACAAGCAAATAAAAAAGATAAAAAATAGAAAAAAAAGAGGGAAAAATAAGAAAAAAAACAAGATATTAAAGAAAAAAAAGAAGAAAAGAGAGGTGAGGGTGCATACCCATACATAAAGTGCGCGGGGATGCACATGTAGAGAAAAAGAGAGAGAAAGAGAAGGGGAGAAGCCACTGAAAAAGCGTAAAAATGAGCGTAAATTGGGACCACCATACTCGTAAGTTCAAAAAACACATTGATCCCCGTGTCAGTAGACGTCAGGGATCATAAGGTTTGATAGACAGCTTTTAAAAAAACAGCAGAGTCGGGCCAAGGGGCCCTAAATTGGTAATTTTTACACGCATTAGTTGCACATTTCCAGATTTTTGGGATGATAAAATAAAAAACAATAATGTATTTCATATGGTTATTTTTAACCGCTGTGCTATGTTCAGAGACAAAGTAGCACCAATGCCATAGAATGCCTTGAAATTTCTAAATTACCTGTTAAAAAGTTAAGATTTATATAATCAAGGGCATGGAAAGGGTTTGTTAAAATAGAAAAAAAATTTTAAAAATATGGCTTACTTTTAAAACAAAGGGGAGGTAATTTTATATAATTTCAATCAATATCAAAATTTTATAAATTTAAATTTAATGATGTTTTTTTGGTTTCTGTAATTACTTTACTATTAAAAAGTAATTTTTGTTTTTCCTTATATATTCTATCATTGTAATTTGGGAAATTTTTTTATTATTATTATTATTATTATTTTTATACTGATATCACTGATAATTTTTATTTTATCATCTTATCATTTTTTTCACTATCATTTGTTTTATTATAAAAATTATTTTTATCATCCTTACGTTATTATTTTAAATTCATTAAAAATAAAAAGATGATGATAATGATTGATGATGATGATAAAAATTGATAAAATAATAAAAAATAATAATTAATAATAAAATAAAAAAAAATTTGATTATAACAAAATAATATTAATGTTATAAAATGATGATAATAATATTGATGATAAATTTGGGGATTATAATACTGTATTAAAATACTGAAAATAAAATATTTAGATAAAAATTTCATGATAATGATAGATCAGAAAATATAAGAGAGATAATAAGATGATGATAATAAAGATGATGATAAAGATAATAAAAATGATGAAATAAGAAAATAAAAAATGATGATAAGATGATGATAAAAAAGATGATAATGGGATGCTAATAAGATGATAAAAAGATGAGAAATGGTAAAAATGTGATAAATAATGAGAATCAAAAATGATAATAATGATGATAATGATAAAAGAATAACAATGAAATTAGTAGTAATAATAATAAATTAAAAAAAGATATTTATTTGATAAAAAAAATTATTTAATCATACTATCATAATAAAAACAATAACAATGATAATGATAAAAAATATAGTAAAAACAGTTAATAATAATAAGATAATAATAATAATATGATGATAATAATAATACTAATAAAACAAAAATACTAATAATAATAACAAAAATACTAATAAAATCATCATCATCATAACATAACATAACACAATATAATCTAATAATGATAATAAGAGTAAAGATAATAATGAAAATAAGGTAATAATAATAATAATAAAAATAAAAAGAAAATAATGATAATGACAATTATTATTTTGTTTTATTTGTTATTTTTATTTGATGAGTGTGATGATTATTATTTTTATAATTATAATAATAGTAATAATAAAAACAACAACAACAAAAATAAAAATAATAATAATATAATAAAAAAAAGATGATAATAAAAATAATAATAATTAAAAATTATAATTATTATTATACTTATTACTTTATTTTTTTTTTTATTTATTTTTTTTTATTATCTTATTATTATTTTTAACCAATCACCCGGATTTATGTTCTGCCCCTTGTGGGTTTTTTGTGTTTTTTGTTACATACAGATGGCTCCAATGTGCTCAGCTCCAAGGTGTCTACAGTGGGCCCTACTGCGATTTGATTTCCCCATTCCTTTGAATTGGCGGGAAAAGCGTTTTTCCTTTTTAAATAAAATTGATATCAATTTTTTTTTTATTGATTTTAGATTATTAAAGTATTCTAAAATCTTGATAACATTTAAGACAATGAATAATGCAAAAGATCCTTTTCCAAAATCGGAAAAAGGGGAAACGGTGGAAAGTGGATAATAAGTGACCCCTGATGACTAAGCACTGTAGAGCCATCTATGTTGAATACAAAATAAACCTTGTTACGTGGGGAGGGGTATTCTTTCCAAAAATTTGAAGTAATGATCATAAAGATCGTGGTGAATTGATAAAAAACATTACAATAATGATTTCGATAACAGTAATGATAACATTAAGTATAATAATAGTAATGATGATTGAAAAGTAGTAATGAATAACGATACAACAATATTGCATTATGTGATGATAATAAGATAAAAATAATAGCAATGATCACAACAACAACAACAATAAAAATAATAATAATAATAATAATAATGATAACAATAATAATCATAATCATAATAATAATAATAACAACAATAATAATAATAATAGTCATAACGATAATAATAATAATAATAACAAAATAATAAAATAAAAATAATATAATAATAATAATAAAAATAATTATTATTTACAATAACAATTGATAATGAAACAATAACATTAATAATGATAATAACAAATAGGAAAATTATAATAAGATAAGCATAACAATAATGGTAATGATTTTAATGTTAATTATACTTCAATTTTAAGAATACAAATATGCATTATGAAATAAATTATTTTTTTTCCTATCGTTTCTAAATCATTATTCAAAAATATTAATACTGTTTTTCATTCTTTACTACAACCCATCATTCCCTTTTTTTAAATTCAAATAAAAGACTTTTCCTCCATTATTGTAATTACTATTTACTTTAAAATGTTTGTTTACAATGGTTCCTTTACATTGTACATGTATTCTATATTTTCCCGAAATTCCTTATTGCCCATGAGGTAGCGAAAGAGAATTATAGCTTTCAATATCTTTCTCTGACCTCATCGTAAGGAAACGCTTCCCAATAACTTTAGCATGACTATTTTCATCATTGCTATTATTATTACAATTGTTATTATCATTTTTTTTTTTCAAAATATTTATTTTTATTATTATTACAATTTGTAATATCATTATTGCTATTATTACTATCATTACTACCCTCATTTATTACCATTGGAAGAAAAAAACCCCCAATACAAAACTAGATTTTTTGAAAATGAGGGCTACAGTTTCGAAATCCACCTGGATTCAATCTTCAGACCTAAAGAGGAATCCAGGTGGATTTCGAAACTGTATCTCACTTTCAGTAATCTAGGTTTGTTATTGTGGGTTTTTTCTTCCATTGTTCAGCACGGAGAGTGTTTTGCTATTCATTATTACCATTATTTTTATTACTAATATTATTAATATTACTTGTGCTACTATTATTATTTGTATTATTATTATCACTAGTAAAAATTCATCAATAGTTTTGTTACTATTACTAATTTATTATTAATACTGATATTATTATTAATACTATTATTATTAATACTATTTCTATTATTATCATTATGTTTTTTTACTTTTATTGTTTTATTGCCATTGTAATTTAAAACTACTATTCTAGATATTCATTTGCAAGCGATAGGGAAGATAACATATATTTTATATATATATATATATATATATATATTTTATATATATATATATTATAATATATATATATATATATATATATATAAAATGTATGTATATATATATATTTTTTTTTTCCTTTTTTATGGTATCGTTAATTCAACTATCACTATCAGTATTATCATTATGGTCACCATCGTTACGACAATTTCCTTCTCATTATTCATATTATCATTGGTATTTCATTACTATTCTAATTATAATATTCATTATCATTTTCATTTTAGTTATCGATATCATTATCGTTATCGTCCACCATTATTTTTAGACTATTTCTTAATAATATATTATAATGATAT
>NC_051429.1:3624998-3630231 GCF_015228065.2 Penaeus monodon | reverse complement strand
GGCTAAGGAAACAGCTCTTGGAGCGCAGGTTGCGCCTGACAATGGTGAAGCCTCTTTGCCATCACACATTGCAGCATGAGACATGATACCCGGATGCGAAAAGGTTCCACGGTAATGTCACTGGATAATAATTCAATGCTCCTGATCGCATTTTGTGTGGAGGATGGCATTCCTTGTGGAGAACCCATAGATGTTCCACTGCAGAATGCTTATATTGCGTGCCATGATGTTACTAGATGATAGTTACATCAGAGACATAGTCGTATTCGGATCGACTAGTTTCAGAGTTTGACAACTCCATTGCTGGTTGAGAGGTCTTCTTCGGCTGTCAGGCTATCCCTAGGTCCACTGGGGGTGGTAGCTCTGACTATGTGTATTTGGGCTTTTCTCTGTTCAGGCTGTTTCTTTGCATTGTTCTTTGCTGGCCTTGCGTGGGCAAGGTCAGCTTGTTTTGATTCTGGCTCTGGCACTGAATCAACCTGCTCTGCCTGTAAGGGCATGGCCTGGGTTAGAGTAGGTAGGGGAGTCTCGTCCTAGGGTGAGGGTGAGGATGGGGCTGGTTTGGCCCTTTCCAGCTTCCTTCCCTTTAGGACTGCAACAGTCTTGATCATTGCCGTCATGGCGACCGCTACTGCTTTCTCGGCCTCTTCACTCGTCCTTTCCAAGGCTGTTGCCACTGCTGTGACTACAGCAGTCAGCAGCATCGACATGTCCCCCTCATCGAGGAGGAGGTCTTCTGCTTTTGGGGAGGACTTTGTGGTGCTGTTTGAACCTTTATTCCTGGTGTTCTTCTGCACTTGCTTCATTTGAGGGAACTCCTTTTTGTCGGAGATCTCCGGTTTCGGCTGGGGGGCGGCTTCCTTCCTTAGGAGGTCAGGAGGCCTTTTCACTTTTGTTCTTCCCCCAGACATAGGTGCCTGGGGGGGCGGGAACAAAGTCTGGTCGCTTCTTTGCAACCTCTTGCCGCTTGAGGGGCGCCTCTTTCCTGACAGAGCAAGCTAGGCTCCAGGCGTGAGGCCTCTTGGCACAGTTAGGACATTTGGCTGTTGTCTCCTTCTTTTCCTCTTCGTAGGCTTTAATGCACACCTCGGTGTTGTGTGCCTTGCTACAGACGCCACATTTAGGCTTGGCTGTGCAGCTAGCATGGTGGTGTCTTACTTTTGGCCTTGAAACCCGAGTGGATAGCACTACAATCGAAGTACCCCAGTTACCCAGATCAAGGGTAGAGGTTGGGTACCCTTCTGTCACAGGCCCTTGCCTGGTTGGGTCTTCCCCTTTTCGACATTCGGGAGTTTCCATGCCCTTGGGGGTGTGTGCGATCCCCTCACATCAAGCCAAGTAGCCCCATTTGACCCTCTTTCCCGTGATTCAGTGGTAAGAGGGCTCCTTTCCTCCCATCCTTTTAGTTTTCCTTCGTTTCCTGCAGGAAACAAAGGGTACTTGATCTTTTGGGCATGATGATCATGCCCTGATCTTGCACAACCCTGATCGACAACCGGTTTTTTTGCATTGGGCTCTCCAATGCCCTGACCATTTGGTAGGCATTGTCGAAGCCTTCGGGTTTGACAGGGACCTTAAACTGGGGGAAACGCCTTGGCGGTCCAGACTCTCCCTCAGAGTCGGTCTCCGGCCTCGGACGTTTCGGCCCGCCCTTTCGTCTTCTGGGCTTGCTCGTGGGGGCACCAGCTGTTTCGGCTGGTTCAGCTGGTGCTCCCAATTCGGTCAGCGGGGTCGTCTGAGGGGTACTCAGAGATCTTCCTGACTGGGGTGCTGGCCTGGAGGGGACAGCATGAGAGTCCATCTGTTGGATAATCTGGTGGACAGACATATTTTTAGATGTTTTTTCTGTCTTGTCCACCATCTTAGCAGCAGGCGTGACAGTGTCATCCTGTGCTCGCGGATTTCTTTTGCCACCCAGAAGTACGTATGGCTTTAGGGTGGTTGCCGTGGTCTGGGACTTGCACGGGTCGTCAACATTAACATCTGTCTGTGTTTTGTTTTTTTTCTCTTTAAATAGGACGTTTTTTTTAATTGAATCCCTCTTCTCTCTGAAACACCCAAAGGCTGTTTCACCTCAATGAGAGAGGAGGGGTCCCACACCTGTTCCAGTAAATTCCTTCATCCCTCTGAAACAATTAACCACAGACTATTTCAGCACAGTAATGGAGAGAAGCTAACTTTTATTCAGGCAGTTCCTATGGCAGGATGGGAAGTTAGTGTTCTGTCTAGTGGCAGCTATTTAGACAGAACAAGACAAAGTGAGGGGCTCCTACCTGCCTATCTTTTCTCAAAACAGAGACCTGGCAGTCATCAGATTGCTGCCGACCTCCCTAGCAAAGAATGGGAACCAATGCAACCTTTGGCAGGCCCCTAAGGCCCCCCAGACACACTCCCCCCCTGCGGGAGGTAAAAGGGCGCCCACGTCCCCCCTACGCCGAAGATGGGCCCAGTTCACCAGAAGTGTGCACAGAGTTCCAATACTTAAATTTGTATAGGAAAGAATAGGCTAGAGGCAGAACTACATTAACCCAAGCATTGTGGCAGCAAACAAGAATGCCGTCACGTCCCATTAACGCGTAAAACCGAGGCCGAAATTGCATTGGCCTGCCGGACATTTTAATTTTCCGCCATGCAAAAGCCTTGACACAGAGAGGTCATAGTGGCTCTCTTGGCATTATCTGGCTTGGCACCACCAGCTGTGCCCTGTCAAGTGCCTTTGCCAGTACGGTCCTCCCTTCGCTCTGAATCGCCTAAGTAAGGACCGATTCACCCGCAGGGAGATAAGAGAGGAGAGTCCCTTGAAGGTCAGTTCTGCTTCGATGTCGCACTGGTAACTGTCGGGTCAGGCGAGGTCAGAATATAATCTCATTTATGCCCTCCCTGAGTTCGATATTTCTTATTTTTGGACTTGGAGCCAACGTGGTAAACCAGCGCGTGGTCTATTGTACAGAAATAGGCTTATGTATATGTATAACACCCACACAAGACACACACATATATATTGTATGTAGTATATTTATGTATTTTATAATATATATCTATAAATATATATATAATATATATATATATATAAGTATATATATATATATATATATATATAATATATATATATATGTGTGTGTGTGGGTGTGTGTGTTTGTGTGTGTACATATATATATACACATACATATGTGTAAATATATAAAAAATATATAATAAAAAGAATTATATATATATATATATATATATTATATATATATATATATAATTGTGATATATATAATTATATATAGTAATATAATGTAACACACACATATGTTATCCATATGCATATATATGTATATATATATATATATATATATATAGATATATATATGTATAATAAATTATATATATGTATATATATGTATGTGTGTGTGTGGTTTTATATATATATAGATAGATAGATATGTTTTCACCAGGTGAATGAAAGACAGCACTGGCAGTTACTCCCTTTATTTAGGGTACAACCTGTGGACAACTATCATATAGGAACAAAAATTCCAAATGGATTGCAAATACAATATGAACCTCGTACACAAATGGAATGGTCAATGGGAGCTAAACAAAAACATAAATTTTCTTATTACACAATCACTAACACTGTAACCTACTTATTTAAATAACAAAAAATACCTCTTACATGGTCATAATGGAGCACACAGCGATGGGGGAGTATAAAATGAATCCTTCATTATACATCATGGCAGCTTTTGCACTTTTTACTGAGCCAAACAATAATATCTCCATGATCCTAATGATGACATGGGAACAACATATCACAAATAATACCAAACATAACAAGTATGTAACTTACACAGTGCTTGTATTGCGCCCACTCCTTCCTCTCTATGTTCAAAGCCCACTAGCGTCCCTTTCTATACTGGGAAATCCACTTTTCGGGCTTTTATCTAGAGGGGGCTACTATTAATTAACCTCAGTGTGGAGCTCTCCTGTACATACTTGAGTCCATACTCTTGATGAACCCCACTATAAAAATATCATAATCATAAGAGGGTTACTGATGATCTATTTCAGTCTTAGAGGTAACTGAAGAAGGGTAATATCAAACAATTGATATCTTACATTTCTTGATTAGTTTGAATATAAATCATTAAACTTGTACAACTAAAACTTAATTGACCCAGATGTTCCACTTCTCCACTAATGTGTGCAGTATAACGTCCTTACTCTTTATGTCTTCCTCTTGAATCCTTTGTCCGGTACAGACTTTTTTCCTCATTCCTTACTTTCCTTCCTTGTATCAGTTCAGAAGGATTCCTAAGGATGGCATCTTCTTTACAATCTGGTGATCTCTTCCAAGAACTTCTCAGGAAGCACACACAACGAAACACAACAAAAAAACCAGAACCCCATTCCTAAAAAAAAATGAAACAGTGGTTCTATTTAGGAATGATAAAACAATAAAAGGTTCAATATACCTAAATTTCTGTAGAACATAACACTTTGACAAACAAACAAATTGCATATATTTCATGCATTATATACGATCTGAGTAGTTTTTATATTTATAAATTATGATTATATTTATGAACACCCCTCATTTTAGGCATAGATAGCATTATTCTATATAAACCTTCAATAACACTTACACCTTGCATGGGTTTTAAATCCTCAATAATAACAGAGAAACATCTGAATGGTATCCATGTTCCACGTGTCAGCACTGTTGTAGAAGATATTCTATTTACCATGGTTTTTTTCCCATTTGTCTCCACATGATTAATTCGTTATTGTTTTCTGTAATCAGATCTAAGTATTTTTATAATTTTTATTTTATTGATATTAGTACAGCTGAATGTTCTTTCTTACTTCTGGTATTTAAAGATTTTACTAACCTCTTTCGGGCAATTTACCAGGCACTTGTTTCAGTTCTCTCTCTCTCTCTGGTTAATGACTAATAATGTCGGGTTTAACACTGTATATTCTTTAACATTTTAACATCCGCTATTAAAGAGAAGCCTTGTGGGGGGAAACAAAGAAATACTGAACTTTGTAGGGTAAACGCGCATATTACACTGTTTCCTTATCTTAGTGTAATAATATAAACCTATATAGGCACCTGATACAAAAATAGTAAATAAAGTACATCTTTCTAAGAAATAAATATCTTTTCAAAAAAAAATATTTAGTACTAATTGTCTTCCCACTAAAGACTAATTACATGAGGTATACATAAAGTACATATGAGTAA
>NC_051429.1:3619998-3622498 GCF_015228065.2 Penaeus monodon | reverse complement strand
ATAATGTAAGATGATAAAAGTATACACGTATATATATATATATATATATATATATAATAGATAATATATATATATTATATATATATATATTATATATAGATATATAGACACATCTACATCTATATATATATTATATATATATATATATATATATATATATATATATATATATATATATATATATATACACAACATATCTGTGCGTGTGTTTCTTTACATTACACACGCATATAGGTCTTATATATGTGTATATCTATCTATCTATCAATTATACTATTTTATATAAAAATAATTATACATATATATACACACATAAATATACCATACCTATCTATATATACAGTGCATATATCTGTATACCTATAAGTCTATACCTCTATCTAAATCTATCTATATCTACAATAACCATCCTTATCTATCAGAATACATACATGCATATATATATATAATATATATATATTTATAGATATATATATATATATATAAGATAATATATATATATATATATATTATATATATATATATATATATATATATATATATATATATATGTATGTATGTATGTTATATATATATATATGTGTGTGTGTGCATGTGTGTTGTGTGTGTTTGTGTGTGTGTGTGTGTGGTTTGTGTGTGTTGTGTGTGTGTGTGTGTGTGTGTGTGTGTGTGTGTGCATATTATATATCTGTGTGTGTATATATGTATATATGTATAGTATATATGATATATTATATAATATATATCGTATATATATATTATATATATCTGTGTGTGTGTGTGTGTGTTGCCGTCAGTGGGCCGGGCCATCAGATTGGACGCAAATTGGGGGGTCTTTCCTCCCTGATGGCTACGCCTTGCTAGATTGGTGTAGATCCCCCTTAATCAAGCTTGCATTCTAATTCAACTTGGGGGGGGGGGGGGGGGGGGGGAAGGAACAGCGGCTTTTCTTCTTGACAAATGTCTCCTCGCTTCCACACATACTCCGCATTCTCCCTATTGTAATACACGCCTAATCAGCCGACTTTCGTGACCCTCCCTTTCGCTTCCGTTCGTCTGTCTCTCACCTTCTTCGTGCTCACCAACGTTGTCCTCCTCTCTCTCTCCTCCCTTTGCTCTCCCAGAACGGAGATGGAACTCAAGTCGGATTTCGATACTGTTGTCTCATTATCATGTCTGGGCCTGTGGCATTGTATTTTTTTTTTTTTTTTTTTTTTTTGGGGGGAAAAAAAAAACCACACAGCGCACGCACACACACACACCACACACCACACACACACACACACACACAACACACCTACCCACACCACACACACACACACACACACACACACACACATATAAATATATATTGTACGAGGCCGATAAGCGGTGGAGTGCAGACAGTCGCGTCTGGGCACGATACGGTAGTGGTGAAGGTGTAGCAGACTCCTTGATCAGTTGCAGCAGTTTATTACGGAGAGAATAGTACAGCTGACTGGCAGAGGTTCTGTTTGGTCAGGATGCTATGGGGTGTCTGACTCTCGCTCGCTTGCGACCCTGTTTCATACAGGTCTACATGGAAAATTAAAACCAAAAAAGGGAGGAGGAGAGGAGGAGGGAGATGCAGAAGACCGTGAATTTTTCCACGTATAAACAGAGCGAAATCAACAATGCGGAGGGCCTGTGGATTGTTGCGTACTGTGTTGTGTCGAGGCAGAGTGCTTGGTATGTAGGGAAGTAATTCATTGTATTTAAGATGTGCGTATAGGTAAATAGCTTATATGTATTATAGTAGTGGAAAGTAGTAATATGACAAGAGTTTCAAGGAGAACGCTGGTGGCGTAGGCTGATGGCGGGTTATTTGGAAAACAGGTAAGGTAAACAGTGATCTGTTCTGGGATGGTGTATAGGCCTTACATATATATTGATATACATATATATGTATATGTACACACATATATGTATGTATATACATATATTCATATATACATATATATGTATATTTATATACATATATATGTATAGATGAATATATGTATATACATACATATAATGTGTGTACATATACATATATATGTATATCAATATATATGTAAAGGCCTATACGCCATCCCAGAACAGATCACTGTTTACCTTACCTGTTTTCCAAATAACCCGCCATCAGCCTACGCCACCAGCGTTCTCCCTTGAACTCGTTGTTTATCTTACTACTCTTCCACTACTATCATACATATAATGCTATTTACCTCATACGCACCTCTAAATACAATGACATTACTTCCTACATACCAAGCACTCTGCTCGACACAACACCGTACGCAACATCCACAGGCCCTCCGCCTTGTGATTTCGCTCTGTTTATACGCGAAAACATTCACGGTCTTCTGCAATCCTTTGGTAATTTTTCCATGTAGACCTGTAATGAAACCAGGGTCGCAAGCGAGCGAGAGTCAGACACCCCATAGCTATCCTGACCAAACAGAACCTCTGCCAGCACGTACTATTCTCTCCGTAATAA
>NC_051429.1:3594998-3614998 GCF_015228065.2 Penaeus monodon | reverse complement strand
AAAGGATTCAAGAAGAAGACATAGAGAAGGACAGTATACGCACACATTAGTGGAGAAGTGGACATCTGGGTCAATTAAGGTTTTTAGTTGTACAAGTTTAATGATTTATAATTCAATATATCAAGAAATGTAAGATTATCAATTGTTTGATATTACCCTTCTCTCAGTTACCTCTAAGACTGAAATTAGATCATCAGTAACCCTCTTATGATTATTATATTTTTATAGTGTGGGTTCTCAAGAGTATGACTCAAGTAATGTACAGGAGAGCTCACACTTGAAGTTAATTAATAGTTCCCCTTCTAGATAAAGCCCGAGTGGATTTCCCAGTAGAAAGGGAGCTAGTGGCTTTGGGCCATAGAAGGAAGGAGTGGGGCCCAATACAAGGCACTGTGTAAGTTACATACTTGTTATGTTTTTATTATTTGTATATTTGTTCCATTCATTCATTAGGATCATGAGATATTATTTGTTTGCTCAGTAAAAAGTTGCAAAGGTGCCATTGAGTGTATAATGAAGGATTTATTTTATACTCCCATTGCTGTTTGCTCCCATTATGACCACGTAAGAGGTATTTTTGTTATTTGAATAAGTAGGTTACAAGGGTGTTAGTGATTGTGTAATACAATTTGTTTTAGGTTTTAGCTCGCCATTGACGAATGTCCATTTGTGTACGAGTCATATTGTATTTGCATCATTTTGGATTATTGTTTCATATATTGATTAGTTTGTCCACAGGTTGTACCTACAATAAATGTTGTACCTGCCAGTGCTGTCCTTCATTCACCTGGTGAAACTATCTATCTATCTATATATATATACACACCACACACATACATAATATAATATATATATATATATATATATATATATATTTTAGTATATCTATCTATATATATATATATATATAGATATATATATCTGATTTATGTTACATAAATTGTACATTATATATTCTCTTATACTATTCTATCTATATTATATATATCTATATATTATACATATATATGCATATGTATATACTATGGTATGTGTACATATATTCACTATAATAATTTATAATCATATAATGTATATATATTATATATCTTATAATATATATATATATATTTATATTATATAGTTTTATTATTTACACATATGTATTTGTATATACATATGTACACACACACACACACACACACACACACACATATATATATATATATATATATATAGATAGATATATAATATATAGATATATCTATATATTATACTTATATACATATATATATAAAACATAAATTATCATACATATATATATTGTGTGTCTTTGTGTGTGGTATACATACATCAGCCTATTGTCTGTCCAATAGACCACGACAGCGGCTGTTTACCACGTGGCCTCCAGCCAAAATAAGAAATATCGACTCAGGCTCGGCATAAGTGACGATTATATCTGACCTCGCCTGACCCGAACAGTTCCCAGTGCATCGAGGCAGCTGACCTTCAAGGACTCTCCTCTCTTCTCTCCCTGCGGTGGCATCGGTTCCTTACTTGGGCGATTTCAGAGCGAAGGGAGGACCCGTACCGGCAAAGGCCTCGACGGTGCACAGCGGTTGCGCCAAGCCTGATAAGGCCAAGAGAGCTACTATAGACCTATCGGTCTCGAGGCTTTTGCATGACGGATGAAAGATATTTTACCGCGCCCGGCCAGTTGCAATTTCGCATCGGCTCTAGGCGTTATCGGCCGTGTGCGCCCCCATTGTTTGCTGCCACGATGCGAGTGCTTGCAGGTAGCTTCGTGCCTCCAGCCTATTCTTTCCTATAACGAATTTGCGGCCTTAGGATACTCTGTGCTCACCTTCTGGTGACCTTGACCCATCTCGGGCGCAGTGCTCGACGTGGGCAGCGCCTTTGACCTCCGCAGGGGAGGGTGTGCCTGGGGGGCCTTATAGTCCCAGCTTACGGTGTTCATATAGTTGCCATTCTATTTTCTAGTGACTGGTCTGGCAGACATCTTAAGGACTGCCACTCCTCTCTGTTTTCGCATAGGAACGATAGGCAGGTGGATCCCCCTCACTTTTATCAGGCCCTCAGCCTGGTTCTGTCTAAATAGTGCTCTGCTAGACAGAACACTAACTTCCGTCCCGGCCCATGAGGAAACCGCCTGGAAAGTTAGCTTCTCTCCCTCACTGTGATGAAATAGTCTGTGTTGGCTTTTCAGAGGATGAAGGAACTTAATGGAACAGGTGCAGGACCCTTCTTCTCTTCACTGAGGGAACCAACTTTTGGGTGTTTCAGAGAGAAGAGGGATTCACTTTGAAAAAAGGTACAGGTCCCTCTCTGGAGGATGAGAGGAACTGCCTGAGAAAAAGTGAAAGAGGCTCCCTTCCCTCACTGAGGAGGAGCAAAGTTTTTCCCCAATGATGTCCTGTAGGTGGAAGGGCATCCCCTCTGGTCTCCCCCTAGGGGTTCCCACCTATCCATGCGTTTGTCGGCTTGGCAGCCTTGTGCGCTGGAGAACGGAGTCCTGGAGGTTGAGCGTGCCGTGAATTGAGTACGCCCTGCGGCTAGCACACACCTCTTTGGTCCTCTATTCCGGCAAGACGGCGGCCTGATCCAGCCCGGTCAGGTCAATCGGCTGGTCCTCCCTCGGGAGGCTAGGGTCAAGCATTCATGCTGCCGTTTGGTTACTCACACATCCGTGAGTGCCGCTGCAAACGGCTAATTTATTTGCGTATATCCCCTCATCACCCGTTGCTGTTAGACACTGGCTCTAACACTCACTTCCCCTTGTTTTAACTCTCCGTGGGGTTGGGGGGGCCGTGAGTGGATGAAGCACTGTCCGAAATACACATGGAAATCAAAAAAAAAAACAAAACACGGACAGATGCTATGTTTAACGACCCGTGCAAGGCACAGACCACGGGCAGACACCCTGAAGCCATATGGCCTCCAGTGGCAAAAGAAACTCGAGCACAGGATGGCACTGTCATGCCTGCTGCTAAGATGGTGGACAAGACAGAAAAAACATGTAAAAATATGTCGGTCCACCAGACTGTCCACAGATGGACTCTCGTGCATGGCCCCGTCCAGGCAAGAAGGTCTCTGAGTACCCCTCAGACGACCCGCCTGACCTGAATCGGGGAGCACCAACTGAACATCCGAACAACAGCTGGGTGTCCCCCTAGAGCAATCCCCCAAAGCGAAAGGGCGGGCCGAACTGCGAGGCCGGAGACCGACCCTGAGGAGCGTATGGACCCCCAAGTCGTTACCGTCCGATCCGGGTTGCGTGAGATGAGGGCATGATCATCAGCCCAAAGATCAAGCTACCCTTTGTTTCCTTCCGGAAACGAAGGACCTAAAAGATGGGAGGAGTGAGCCTCTTCACCACTGAATCCAGGAAAAGCAGGTCAAAGATTGTGCTACTTGCTTCTCAGCCTCGTATTTGGGAGTACTCACATCACACCCGAAGTAGAAGGGGAAGACTCCAACCAGGCAATCCCTGGTGACCATGAAAGGTCCTCCAACCTCTACCCTTGGATCTGGGTAACTGGGGTACCTACAACCTTCGAACTTACGTGGATGATCCACTTCGGTGTTTAGTGCCAAAAGTACGGACACCACCAGGCTAGCTGCACAGCCAACCTAATTGGTGTTCTGTAGCAAAGGCACACAACACTGAGGTGTGCATTAGGCTTACAAGAGGAGAGGGACACAACAGCCATGGTCCCAACTGTGCCTACGAGGCATCACGCTTGGAAGCCTGGCCTGCTCTGTCAGGAAAGAGCGGCCCTCAGCGGCAAAAGGTTGATAAGAAGCGGACCATACTTTTGTTCCTAGCCCCCCCAGGCACCTATGTCTGGGGGAAGAACAAAAGTGTAAGGCCTCCCGACCTCCTAAGAGGAATGGAAGCTACCCCACAGCCGAAACAGGAGATCCTCCGACAAAAGGAGTTCCCAAAATGAAACAAGTGCAGAAAGAACCACAGAATAAACGGTTCAAACACACCACAAAGTCCTCCCCAAGAAAAAAGACCTCCTCAATGAGGGGGAACATTTGATTCCTGTTTGACTGCTGTATCACAGCATGTGCAACAGCCTTGAGAAGGACGAGTGAAGAGACCGAGAAAGCATCGCGGTCGCCATGACGGCATTGACCAAGACTGTCGCAGTTCTAAAAGGAAGGAAGCTGGAAAAGGCCAAACCAGCCCCATCCTCACCCTCTACTTCCAGGACAAGATTCCCCTCCCCACTCCAACCAGGCCATGCCCTCACAGGCAGAGCCCTAACCAGGCTGATTCAGATTCAGTGCCCGAGCCAGCCTCAGAAAAGCTGACCTTGCCAGGCAAGGCCAGCAAAGAACAATGCACAGAACAGCTGACCGAGAAAATCCCAAATACACAAAATCAGAGCTACAAAGGCTCTCCACCCCTCCGTGGACCCAGGGTAGCCTTACAGCCAAACATACCCATCAACCATGAGGAACTTCGACAATGGAGTTGTCAGACTCCGAAACTAGTCAATCCAAATACAACGCTGTTCTCTGATGTAACTATCACACTAGAACATCATGGCAAGCTAAGCAGTCTGCATGGAACAGCTAATGGTTTCTCCTCAAGGATGCCACCTCCTTCCTAGTGCGATCAAGGGCGTTGATATTGGTCATGCTCCAGTAGACATTAACTGGAACCTGTTCGCTTCTCAGGTATCTTTGTCCTCATGCTCCATGTGCTGAGGCAAAGAGGCCTGATCAACCTTGTCAGAGCGACATGCCCTGCTCCGCACTAGCCGATGCGCCACACTGTGGAGAGTTTGAAACTCTTGACGTCGAACATTCACCTGGCTGGGGGGCCCCTAAAATTGTACAATGTGTACAGCCGCCACACCTGTATACCCTAGACCTCACTAGGTCTGTGCTTCCGCAGCATACGACCGGTGATCATAGGGGGAGACTTCACGCACACCAGCCTCCGGTCCCTGCATGGCACGACCGGATGGCGCTGGGCCATGCCCATAGCCACCGTGCTTTAGACATTCCCCGAATCGCTCTCCTCAATAGCCCGTGCCACGCATGTCAGAGGAGGGTTCTTAACCTCACCCTACCACTGCGACTCTGTGGAGAGATTGGCTGGCGTGTCATGAGACCATCACTAGTGACCATTACAGCACTATAACTACGCTCATGGATAGTGGCCCAACCCTAAATGCCACGACCTGACTCCAAGATGGAAAACAGACAAGGCCAACTGTCAGGCGTTTCAGAAACGGCCCTGGGCCCGCTGTCTAAACGAAGCAATGAACCCATACAAAGTGAAATGTTGGAAGTGCTACAACCCAGACCTTGTAAATGCCATTGTGAAGCAGCCGCATTACCACGAACCCAAAACTCGCCTTGTCCAGGTGACAAAACGCCCCTGGTGCTTTAAAACGACGATGACCCTAGGAGGTCAGCCACAGGGTAAATAATGCCGAAAAAACATGTCCGAAGGCAAGAACCCCTGACAACCTAGCCCTTCCTAGGGGGGAGAAGGGAGGCTGTCATGGATGCCAGGAACGGCCAGCAGAGTCGGCAGAAAGTGGCGGGAATGTTGTGCTCCTTCGAACCGACCATACCACCCTCAGAGCTATGGCAACAGGTCAAGGTGAGCTACCAGCCGCTCACCCCGAGATGCAGCGCAGCAACCATGACCCCAGTCAGAGTGACAACTGGTGCAAACAAGTTCTCTGCGAGTACAAGTAGCAACAGCCGTGCCAGCCAAACTGGGGGCAAAACAAGAATCCTACAACCAAACAGACTTGCGCATATCAAGAAAGGGCAGCGAACCTGATATTTTTCTCTTAGGGAAACTAAGAAATGCATATAAGCCAGTTATAACACAGCCCGAGTTCTGATGGCTCGCGTACCCCTCTTTCCACTTGGACGAGTAGGTAGCTTGCTTTCCTGCAACTCATCAAACAATTCTGGGGACACTTCTACTATCCGCCAAAGTTGGAAGGGGGCTACCCATAGTTTCCCATCCTCTAAACCAAAGAAGCCAGAAGTTACCGGCCCCATCTCTCCTCAGCTGTCTGGCCAAGACGCCGAGAGGATGGTACTGAACCGGCCTCCGGAAATGGGAACCCCCGCATGAACACCGTTTCCCCGTTTCACCAGGGGCATGAGCACAAGCGCCCCGCATAGCCACGCTCTTGAGCACAGTACAGCACAGGCACATCTGGGTATATTCCTTGCCCTATCGAAGACTTTTGGAATTGGCAAGGTCCTCTTGCCATTCAAGGAGAGCCTGATCCAAAAAGATCAGAGGTAAGCTCTTGGATGGATGGTGACTACTTTAGGAATAGAACAGCCAAGGTCAAAATTCCAGGTACTCTATCACAAGCATATGCCACTAGCAAATGGCAACGCCACAGTGTGGGGTTCTCATCGCCCCTCTTTTAACACTTGTGTCCTGTATCCTCAACTAACCTCCCAGTGGGGTGCAAAGATCATCCTCCTATGCATACGATCTTGCTATCATCTCCACTGAACAACGCCCAGCGTTGTCTGGACCTCGTATCCAGAGTTTGTAGACAGGACGAAAGCTCTCTGTAGCCAAATCAAAGCCATGCTCTGAGACAGAGGTTCAAGGCACAACTCCGAAATTCAAGGAATGGACTATCTCTGCCTGGGTAAAGATTTACTGGAACGCCTCTCCATCCAGAAGGAGGTCCCAGTACCTGGTTGACGAACAATCAAGACTATCTGTCATGAGAGCAAGAGTGGAAGATGCATAGGGGCCAGACACAGAGTACCAAGATCATGTTGTCAGGGCCATTGTAGACTATGCCTTCCTTGCTCTGTGGCATAAAGAAAAAATATAAAGCCAACTTGAGACAGTCCAAAACGAAGCTGCCAGGCTCTTCTGGGTGCCCCCAAGGTGGGCGAAGGTCCTCACCCTCCTACTGGGAGGCAAACCTTCACCCCCTTGGCCTCCCGACTCAACTAATGACCAAGCACAATTCTTATCAAAGGTCATCAGGCTCCCAGGGAATACAAGCCTAAGACATAAAATAGTCAGACGCCTAGAACAAGATATTGACTGTTTTGCAAACAACTCCTGTCGCTGTCTCACAACAGCCAGGGTGTTAATACACCATCATCTCAACGAACCCCCCTAATGGAAGCCGCCTTGCGCGGTGGGGGTCTTGAGGTCCCCGTGATCTGTGAGCCGGACGCAGAGGGCTACCCATGCTGGAGGGTCACCTTGAGGTATGAGACAAAGTGGCTTCCTGGTTTTTGGCACCAAGGCCGAGAGAGGGGATGGTGCCCCACCCCTGGTTTCGTTTCCATCTTGGACCAGGGAGAACTCTCCCACTGTGTTTGCCGTGACGTGGCATCCGTATTAACCAGGAACAGGAGTCCTGAGGTTGAGAAGCCAGTCATGGTCGCCATGACAGCAAAACCTAGACAGTGCATTCCTGAAAGGGAGGAAGCTGAAAAGCAGCACTCCAACCATGGCCATGCCCCAGGCAGGGCCAGAAACAGGCTGAATCTGTGCAGCCAGTGCCAGAACAAGCTGACCTTACCGGTCAGCAAAGAAAAATTTTTACAGAAAAAGCCTAAAGTGAGAAAAGCCAAACTCACAAAGTCACAGCTACCAAAGGCTCTGAACCTCCCAGTGGAATCCATGGATAGCGACAACAGCCCAAAAACCAGATGGAAGATCCATCAAACCAGAAAGGGAAATTCACAAATGAGTTGTCAGACCTGATAAACAGACTCTTAAATCCGAACACAAAGACGCGTTTTGATGTACTTTCACCAAGTAACATCATGATCCACAATCTAAGCATGTACAGTGGAAGATCATGGCTTTAATGCAATAATTTCCCATCCTCCACACAATAGTGCGATCAAGGAACAGTGACATTGTCATACTCCAGGAGACATTAACAGAGGGGATGTTCACTTCTTAGGGTATCAGGTCTTCATGTTGCCAAGGCACAGCTGGCAAAAAAAAAAAAGGTTTACCCTGGTCAGAGCAACATCCTTGTTCTAAGTAGCCGATGCACCGCACTGTGGGCTTATTTTGAATCTCTTGCTGTTGAAGTCCCTGCGGGGTCCCTCAGGCTCTACAATGTGTTACAGCAAGCCAGGCTGTAGGAGCTTAGAAAATCACCAGGTCTTGCTATGCAGAATAAGGACGAGTGATCTTTAGGGGGAGACTTCAATGCAAACCACCCCATCCTGGCTCCCTGCAGTGCACTGGAGGGCGACAGGTCATCACATGGCCCAATATGCATGAGACTTTCCCTGAGATTGTTCTTCTAAAATAACCAAGAGTCAACGCATGTCAGAGGAGGGGCCCTAGACCTCACCTTGGCCACCGTGGTTTCTGGTGAAGTAATTAGATGAGTGTCGATGAGAGTCATAAGTGATCATTATGGCACGGTTACTAACCTTCATGGATAATGGCCCCCGCCAAATGCCACAAACAATCCAAGATGGAAAACAGACAAGGGCCCAACAGCAAGCCTTTCAGAATGCCTTAGCCCACTGTCTTAGAAGCAATGAACCCCCACAGAGTGAAAAAAGTGGGAAGTGCTTGAAGCTAGAATTATCAGTGCCCTAAATCAAGCAGCCTAAATCTCGGCAATGGTCCCGGAGTTATAAGCGCCTGGTACTTTAATGGGCGAGATTAAGGAAGTCAACCACAGATTTGAACATTTTGTAGGAAAACAATGCCCAAGGCAGAGAACCCCTGACAACCTAGCCTCCTAAGAGAAGCAGTCAGGGATGGGATAGGAAACTGCCCTAAGAGCAGGCGGTAAAGGGAATGGGGAGTCCTTTACAACAAACCATCCTTTCAGACTGTGGCAACGGGTCAAACGAACTCTAGCCGCTCGCCCCAAGGGGGCACACACCACACTCTCATTCAGAGACAACAGATGGGGCATGAATCCTCGAAAACAAGCAACAACAGTCTGCCAGCCAAAACTGAGGGCAAATCAAGAATCCTACAACCAGGCAGACTTACTCATATCAGAGAAACCCAATAATTCGATGTTATCTACTCTCTGAGGGGAAATAAGAAAACCTCAAAAACAGTTCTTGCACAGCCCAATTTTGAGGATCTTACCCATCATTTTCCCACCAAGGATTGGCAGTGAGCTTGCACCCTGAACCCCATCAACTTCCCTCACCCCAGAGCTGGAAAGAGACCTTATCATAGCCCCATCCAAAAAAGGAAGTGCCGCCCATCTCTCTCCTCAGCTGCCTGGGCAAGATGGGCGAGAGAATGGGACAAAACCCACTCCCAAAGGAAAAAGGGACCCCAAAAAGAACCCCCCATGGGTCCACAAGAGGCATGACCAGCACACAGGCCAAACAGCTTTTTAAGAAATGGGGGTCACTTTTGGTGTATTCCCAGACCTGGGAAAAGGGTTTGAATTTGCATCTCATGTATTCAGGAGACCCCCGATCCAGAAGGAAATCAGAGGAAAGTTTTGGCTATTTTAGGGGAAAAAACAGCCAAAATCAATTCCCAAGGCACCATCACAAAAAAAGTTCTTGCCATTGGGGTGCAAGTCATCCCTATGCAGCAAACACAGCTAAGAAAAACCCCCGCTGTTGGACCTTTATCTGAGGAGTGTTTCAGGAAGGACTAAAGACTCTGCAGCCAAAACCCAAACCATGGCTCTGAGACAAAAAAGTTCAAGGTACAAAATCTGAGGAAAATCCCGGTCTTCCAATACCTTGGGTAATGATTAAAAACCCTTCCTGTACTTGGTTGGGGCCGAACCAAAGCAAGACTGTCACATGCCATCTGTCCCATTGTGGATTATGCTTCTATTCCCGATTGTGCAAAGCCAAAACTAAGAGAAAAATTTAAGCAGTTCAAAAGAAACTGCCGGATCATTCTAGGTGCCCAAGGTGGACGAAGGCCCCTCAACCTCGTCATGGAACAAACCCCCCTGGTACAAGTCCCCGGAAAACAAACAGAGACAAAAAATACTCAGAACCTAGAAAAAGACCAAAAGCTTTTTTTGTAAATACCCCTGGGTCTCACCACCCCCCCCCCCCCCCAAGTAACCCCTTCCCTGGTGGGGGGGCTTGGGGTCCAAGATCTATGACCGGCCCCAGGGCTCCCCATATGGAGGGTCCCTAGGGATGAGACAAAAGGTTTCCCTGGTGCACCCAAGGCCTTGAGAGGGATGGTGCTCCCCCCCGGTTTCATCTCATCTTGGATAGGGAGAACTCCCCACGTGTGTTTGAGGGGGGGGGGATCCCATAATACCGAGACAGGGCCCTGGAGGTTGACCGATGCGCCTCTGCGCCTGCAGCTAGGGACACACCTTTTGGGTCCTTTATTTGGTTGACAGGGGGATTGATAAAGGCCCCGGTCAAGTCGATCGGCTGGTCAAATTGGCTAGGGTAAAGCGGGTACTTTCAGTCGGCAGCGAAAGGGTCCCCGGATTTCCCCTCAGTACGTAACAGTGGGCTTTATTTTCCTCTTTACCCTGTGGCTGTGGGAGTTTTTTGAGCCCAACTTAGCTTCCCTCATTGGATCCAGGTGGGTGGGGGGGGAGGAAATGAAGAATTCTAATTTGTATGAGTATAAAAATTAAAAAGATCTAGCTCTCCCCGATACTTACCAATCCCCGACCTTCCCCTCTGGAACATCACATGTTGTCATCGGGAGTTTTCCAGTTTCCCAAAAAATCGTAATGGTCCCGGGCTCCCAACCAGGTAAGAAGGGGAAAGCCACCTCAATCCACTAAGGAAATTTCCTGGAAATATGAGAATATTTCATATAGTAAGTCCTAGTAGTAAAGGCCATTGAGGGTAAAATCATGGATCTTATATTTTTAAGTACATGGGAAAAAATATTGAGGTATTCAACGTGATCCCGCATACCCCACGGGAGAGGGGAGCCTGATAGTTCAGGTTTTTCCCCAGATGAGAGTAAACGTTGAGTCGATAGCAACACCCCGGGGCCAAGTTTCATGTTTCCTCACAAAACCCTCAATCAGTGTAAGGGAATTTCTTTTCCCGAGACCTATGAGGTTTGAGAAAAAAACTGTTAGGGGAACTAGAAAATTTAATGTAGGGGCAGTAAAACTTTTAAGAAGAAATTTGACGGTTTGGAAAACAGTGGGGACCCCAGCTCTCCTTCTAATTTTTAAAAATTTCCCCTTCCAGAATCAGTAATTTGGCATGGTCCAAACCTCAAGGTAAAGCCATAGTGCCCAACCCATGGGGTGTTTCCACTGCCAAGTTAGGGGCATGGGCCAACTTTTGCGTTTTAAGGAAAAATGGAAAACCCAAAAATATTGAATGTGTGGTACGACAGGCCCTAAGAAGATGAAAAAATTCCGGGTCCAATATCTGTTACCACTGAAAAAGAAGCTCATGAAACTTCTTAAAAAGCATGAAAAAGGGGACAAATTTGAGAAAGAAAGTATTGATAATAAGGAGCAAGGAAAAAGTTAGTTTCCAAGGAAAAGCGACCCCCCGGTGCTTTTTGCAAGACAGGAAAATCCTTTGTTGGGTTCTGGCTCATCCCCTTCCCCCCAACCCTTCCCCCCCAAACTTCTACCCCACACATCTGTCATTTCTTTAAAACCCTCGTCCCCAATTGCTGAACGCCTCGGTAAATTCCCCCAAAAAGGGAAATGGAGTGAAGGGTCTTTTGAGGAGACTCCTCCCCCCAAAGAAAAGGGTCTTTGGAGCCATCAGGGAGGCCCCAGGGCCCTCAAGGGGCAGCCCCACTGCCCCATACCACAGGGGCCTCCGTGCTAGGCAGAATGCCCCGAAGAAAAGGGCCGGGCCATTCTTTGCCCGGCAAAGAAATCTTGGGGCCCTGTCAAAGGAAGCCTGGGGAAAAACTAGTTCACGGGTAACAACCCCTCAAAAACTTCCCCAAGACCCCGGGGAAAAGGGACAGCCAAAAGGTGTAGGGCAAACCTGACACAGGGTTCCAAACCCCTTTATAAAAAAAAATAGTTTAAAAAAATGGATACCCTAACCCAATGGAACTGTCGGGGAAATTTCTGAAAAGGGGGAAAGAACGCAACATCTGAAGTTTTTAAAAACCCAGTTTGTGTATGCCTACAAGAGATCATGACTGGGAAAATCATCCGATTTCCTGGAGGTTTCCCAAATTCAAGCCCTTTATGGGCCGGGATCCTTGCCCCTAAAGTAGTGCATTTTTTTGAACATTGACACTCCCAACATTTCCAAATTCAAACGGGGACATTCTCCAAATAGACCTGTCAGTGTCTCACCTGATTCACAGATAAATTTCACTGGCAATTTTGGAAGATTTAAATGGAAGCGACCATTTTCCAATATTTTTGGAGGAGGTGATGGTATTCCAGCCAATGGAGAGCAGAGAGGGGCGATTGAACAGGGGATGGAATCTTTTAGATCAACAGCAGTATTGCATGGTTTGGGAAATGTTTCCAGTGTTTAAGATGCTTTTAAACACTTCCATCCGAATTCACCTTGCGCAAAGCATCCTTCCCAAAAGTGGGGATTCCCATCAACCCCGGTACCATGGTGGTCTGAGAATGCTCATTAAGACAGTTGAAACGACCCCCCAGTATGAACCTTGATCCTTTACAAAAAGCCCCGAGCCATTGCCAGGGATGCTAAAGGGGGGCCAGAGGACGTCATGGAGCAGTATTTCCCTTGATACTCTGGGACCCCCTTAGCAGGGTATGGGACAAGGTGCAAAGATCACTGGAAAGGACATCACGTCCCCACCTGCTTTGAAGATTGATGGCAAAAATCATCACAGATAAAAAAGATGTTGCTAATGACTAGCAAATCCAGGCAGAGATCTCCTCTGGAGCATTTACATGCCCGATTCCCCCACTCTTCGGGCTGAACAGGAACGACACCCAGTGTCTTTTTCAGTAGGACTGCAGCAAATTTCCCCATACAATTTGCCATTTTTACGAAGGGAGATGGACCGCTTTGCAGCTTGCCAAAAGACCCCCCCGGGAAAGTGACGTTTTCCCATTCAAAGATATTCACTTACCGGAGACTCCCAGAATTTCCTTTTGGCCCTTTTAAAATAGGATCTATGGGGGGCACATGCCACCAATGGAAAGAGGCTATAATTTTTCTGTTCCTAAACCGGGAAAAAGATGCTTCCGCACCGGAAATTAAGACCAATTCTCTCCCCCAGCTGCATCTGCAAGTGAGGAGAAAAGGGTAAACTTCAGGTTCCCCTGGTGCTAGAAAAAAAAAATATTTTGCCCTACAATATGGCTTTAAAAAATTGAGATCGACCACAGAGCATTTGTGGGGAGGAAAAACTGAATACAGAATTCCTTCGCACAGCGACGTCCATGTTGGCAGTCTTCTTTGCCCTTAAAAAGGGGCTTCGATAAAAAAGCTGTATGACTTTGGGTTTTAAGAGGAGCATTACCTCCTTCATAAAAAGTTTCCTTGCTAACAGGAAATTTAATTTGGGGGGTGGGAAACATTTCTCAAAACCTGGAAGACCAGGGGAAAGGGGGCCCAAAAGGGGAGTGTTTTTAAAGTGTGACCCTGTTTGCCTTGCTTAAATGACATTGAAAAGGGTTTGTTCCAAGTTCTGTCTTTTTAACTGATGTGGATGATTTTACACTGTACGCTAAAGAGGAAGCACAGGATGTAAAGGGTACATGCGGGCTGCAAAAAATTGGGTTTTACGTGGGCAAAATCGGGGGTTCAAATTTTCTTCAAGCAAGACCATGGCTATACTTTTTCACAAACGAGGAAAATTCCACCCTTCCCTCTATTTGGGGAAAAAAACCACTGAAAAATTTGCCAAGAGGTAAAGACTTGGGTCAATTTTTGACTCAAGGCTTACAGGGTGCCTCACATAAAACAGTTAAAAGGGGGGTAAAAAAAGCGCTTAGTTTTTGCGGGTTCTTTCCTTTATCTTGGGGTGCAACGCACAAGCTTCTACGCTTTACCGAGCGCTTTTTCGTAGTAAGTTTGATAGGCGTGAGGGTATTCTTCTAAAACTCCCACTGTTCCCCGGAGTTGGACTCAGTTATAATGAAGCTCTCAAATCGAAAGGGGGGCTTTAGGTCTTCACCGTGGAATCCCGTAGCTGAGAGGGGAACCACCTTTTTCTTTTACACCGGGATCTGAACCTGATTTACTACACAACTACAAAGGTTTCCCGGGTCTCCTAATCCAGTTTGGTTTTCAACCCCTTGAGGATAGCCGATCCATGGTAGGGAATGAGGAATTTTGTGGAAGATCTTAATTGAGTTCACTAATTTTCTGGCTTTGGATTCCCCAAATTTCCCCCCCTTGGACAACAAGTCGGCGGATTTGGTGGGAAATTTGGGAAAGGGGAGAAATCAGAAGCAAAGTCAAAGAAAAATTTCTTCAGCTATTTCAAGTACCAAGGATCAGACAATATATACAAGGGTTTTCAAAAATTGAAAAGGTGTGGGTTTTTCACGTGGCAAAAGGGAAAGACTGCATCTGGAGTTTTCTCTAGCGCCTCGATCTTTAGCAGAGTTACATGCCATCCTTGCAGCAGTTAAGAGACTAGAGATCTTACGAAAACCTTCTATTTTGATATATTGTGACCTCGTAGGCCTTGCAAACAAACAAAAGCTTAAACTCATCACATCCAGTAGTAAGGGGTTCAAAAATTTGGTTGCACGATGTAACACGCAAAAAGATAACTGTTTTTGGGTGCCAGCACATGTTTGGGATCAGCGGAATGAGCGAGCTGATCAGAAGGCCCAAAGGGGTGTGTCAGCCTTGTGTGCTCTTTTCCCCTCCCAACACACCTGAAAACCCCGAAAAAGGAGTTGTCTTCGAAAAAAATGGAAGGAAAAAAAAAGGGGGCATACCTCCAAAACAAAAAATGGAGAGATTGGAGCCTTGGGAGTTGGGTGACAGCATACCCCAACGAAAAAATGGAATTCATTAAAAAGACTAAAAACGGGGAACTAGACTACTCATGGGCCCATGATGGCTAAAAGTCAAGCACTTTTTGAGGGGCAAGACCTTAAATCGCACATATAGTGGAAAGTTTTTCAACATTCTCGACCAAAGAAGTATGTACTTCTCTCCCCCCTATACACTGAAAAATGTATTTGGGGGATTGTGACATACAGGGTTTTTTAGTTTCCTTTGGGGGACTAAAAATTTTAAATAAAATTTAATTTTTGCATAAGTTTATGCAAATTTTTTAAAACTTAAAACATAATTTTATTTTTTTATTTTTATTTTTTTTTGTTATTTTTAAAATATTTATTTATGATTTTAAAATTTTAAATATTTAAATTTCTATTTTTCAAGGTATTCGCCACTAAGCCTAGCTGTTGACGCGGGAGATAATTTTGAATAAACAATCAACACATGTTGCAGGGCTTCTTTGCCTTTAAAAGGTTAGATCTCTTGGAAAACATGACATCCCAGAAGTTGTATGACATTGGTTAAGGGACATTACCCTACCTTTATACAAAATTCCTTGCTAACAGGAAATTTAAAAGTCCGGGTGGGAAAAAATTTCTTAACCTGGGAAAATCAGCGGAAGGGTCCCACAAGGGAGTGTTTAAGTGTGACCCTGTTTGCCTTTCTATAAAAGACATTATAAAGTTCTTTCTCTGTAAACTGTATGTGGGACTTTACACGTACTGCTCAGGAGGAACTTACAGGATGTGCAAGGACACTGCAGGGTGCAGTAAATCGGTTTTTATAGTGGACAACATATCATGGGGTTTAAATTTTCCCCAACAAGACCATGGCTATGCATTTCCCAAACGGAAAATTCCCCTCCTTTCCCCCTTTTTAGGGAAAACCCACTGCAATTTGTCCCAAAAGGGAAGTATTGGGTCTAATTTTGACTCAAACTTAATGGGGCCTCACATTTAAACAGTTGAAGTAAAAGGTACAAAAAACCCTTAGTATTTTTGCGGGTTCTTTCACATCTATCTTGGGGGGCAGACCGCACAACGCTTCTCGGGTTTACTGGGCGCTTTTTCGTAGTAAGCTTGATTGGTGTGAAGCTTATTAATCGCAACTCCCACTGTTTACGGATTTAGACCGGGTTAAATGAAGCTCTAAATCGTATGGGGGTTTTAGGTTTTTACCCCGTGGAGTCCTGTATGCTAGATGGAGAACCCCCCTTTCTTTCACCGAGCTACATGAATCTGTTACTACACGAGATACAAAGATTCCCGGATCTCCACATCCCCAAATTTGGGTTTTTAACCCCTTGAGGATAGCCCCAAATTTTGGTAGGAGAAAGAGGGGAAACTTGTGGAAGATTTTTAATTTAAATCTTCTAAGTTCTGGCTGTTTGGAAATTTCCCCAATTTCCCCCTTGGGCTAATAAAATCGGCTGGATTTTGTCGGAATTTGGGAAAAGGGGGGAGATCCCAAGCAGAAGTCAAAAGAAAATTCTTCAGCACATTTCTAAATACCAAGGATAGAGCAAATTTTACAGATGGTTTGAAATCGAAAATGGCGTGGGTTTTTCCCGCAGTGAGCAGAAGGAAGCTGCATCTGGCAGTCTTTTTTCCCAAGCCCGTATCACTCAGGTTTTCAGCCATCCTTTCAGCATTTTTGATGACTAGAGATCTTCGAAACCCCTTCTGTTGGATATATTTTGACCCGTAGTGCCTTGCAAGCAACAAAAGCTTAAACTCACACATCCATAGGAGGGAGGTTCAAGATTTGGGTTTATTGTCAAAAACGTAAAAAAATAATCTAGTTGGGTGCCACGCATGTTTGGGATCAGTGGGAATGAGGGCTGATCAAAAGGCCAAGGCAGCTGTGTCAGCTTTTAAAGCTGTTTTCCTCTCCCCACACCCGACCCGAAAACCCGCAAGAAGTTTCTTCGGATAAAAGGAGGGAAAAAATGGGGGCATACCTCCAGAAACAAACGCGAGCATTAGAATGACCTTTGGGGTTGGGCAACTAGATCCCTCCCAAACCCAAAAAATGGAGTTGTATTAAAAAAAGACAAGAATGGGCACACAAGAGACTCATGGGGCAATGATGGCTAAAAAAGAAGCCTTTTTGAAGGGTGCCAAGGCCATTAACGATCGCACGTGTGGAAGATGTGCAACATTCTCAGACCAAAGACTAGTTTTGTCCCCCCATTACATGAAAAAAAGTATTGGGGAAGATTTTGGGCATAGAGGGTCTTTTTAATTTTCCTTTGGGAGACTAATTTTTCAAAAAAATCTAATTTTGCATAATGTTTATGAATCATTTTTTTGCACTTAGAGATAATTTTTTAGTTTTGATTTTTAATCTATTTTTGTTATTTTTAAAAATATTTTTTGATAGATTTTTTAAAATTTAAAAAATTTTAATATTTTAGTTAACAAAGGGATTCGCCGCTAATGACCTTTGCTGTTTACGGGGGCAGATAATTTTAAATAATCAATAATCACACAGCCCCCCCCCCAAATGTAAGCGGCTTGCCCCTGGGGGGGGGGGTTGAGTCCCAATATCGGGAAACCCGACCAGAGGGCACCCATACGGAGGGGACCAGTGAGGAGGGAAAAAAATGGCCCTTTCCCGGGACCAAGGCCCTGAGAGGGATGGTGCACCCATCCCTGGTTTATTCCATTTGGAAGGGAGAGCTCTCCCCGTGTGTTTTCCGAGCGTGATCCCCTAGACAAGTCCCGGAGGTTTTAGCGATGCTGCCCGCTCACCTGAGCTAGAAATTTGTCCTTTATTTTGGTTTGACGGGTGGCTTATCAAGGCCGGTCAAGTCAATTTTTTGGGCAACCCAAAAAGGCTACGGTCAAAAAGGGCATATTCAGTTTTGGGGCGCATAGGTCCCTGACTGCATAAAAACTGCACAGTGGTTTTCATATATTTCTTCATTACCCCTTTTGGGGTTTGGGAGATTTTTAACCCAACTATAGCTTGCCCTCGTTGGGGCATGGTGGGGGGGGGGGATGAAGAAATGAAGAATACTACAAATTTACAAAGATCTAGCTCTCTCCTGATGACCTATGAATCCCCCCACCATTTCCCTTTGGAACATCACAGTCCCTTTGGAAACCCTTTTCCCCTTCCAAAGGGGGAAAATGGGAAACATAATGGTTCCCGGGTCCCCAAAAAAAAATAAGAAGGGAAAAGCCTCCTAATCCACTAAGGAAAAACTTACCTGGTAAATATGAAAGTATTTCATTAGTAAGTACCTATAGTTAAACCATTGGTTATCAATCATGGATCTTTATATTTTTTAAATACATCGGAAAATAGTTGAGGAGTCAAACCCCCCACAGCGAGATGGTTTTGCCCAAATTGAGGTTTTATCACCAGACAAAAAGGGGACCATCTGTGTGCAATATGCAAAAATCCCTGGGGCTAATTTTTATGTTCTCCCACAAAACATTCAAAACGTGTAAGGGAATTGTCTTTTCCCAAGACTTTATGAGGTATTTTGAGGAGAAACTGTTTAGAAGAACTAGAGAATTTTAAGTAGTGGCAGAAAAAAAATTTTAGGAAGAAAATTGATGGTTTGGAACAGAAAAACCCGTTCTCCTTCTAATTTTTAAAAAAAGTTAGTCCTTCCGAATCAGTTTAATTGGTGGTTTTCCACCTCAAGGGAAAGCCATATGTGCCCCCCCTATGCGGTGCTTCCACTGCCAGGGTTATGGGGAGGGGGCCAACCTTGCTGTTTTTAAAGGAAAAAGGACAACCAAGATATGTTAAAATGTGGTAAAAAAGGTCATCAGGGGGAGACAATTGTCCAGGTCCAAATGCTGTTACCACTGCAAAGAAATCCAAAAAGCTTTTCAAGGCAATGTAAAAGTTCAAAATTGAAAAAGAAATTTTTGGTAATAAGGACAAGGGAAAGTTTTTTTCCAGAGGGAAAAAGACATGCCCATGTGCTGTTTTCACAGCCAGAAAAAATCCTTTGTTCCGTTCTAGCCAACCCTTGCCCCCGGTCTTAACACCACACTCTGCCCCTCCCTTTAAACCCCTCCCAATTTCTGAAACTGCCTCTGGTGAATTCCACCAGAAACGGATTTGGATGGGAAGGGCTATTGGGAACTCCCCTCCAAAGTAAGGGTTTTTGGGGCCCTCAGGTAAGGCTGCAGAGGCTTAACTGCAGTTCCGCTGCCACCACACCCCCGGGGGCCCCCATAAGGCAGAAAGCCCCTAAAACAAAGGTCAGGTACGCCCTTTGCCAGGCAAAGGAATCCTGAACCTGTTCAAAAGACTCATTTCAAAGTGGGGTCTTTGGGGCCGTCAGGGAGGGCCCAGAGGTCAAAGGCGACAGTCCAGCTGCCCATATCCACAGGGGGGGCCCCTGTGTAGGCAGAATGCCCGAAGCAAAGGGTCAGGGCCAGGGAAAGAAACCGTAGAAACTAGTTCCACGAGTAAAAAACCCCCCCCAAAAGATTCTCCCAAGATCCTTGAAAAGGGGTGCCTAAAAGGGGTGGACAAACCTTTACCACAGGTGCGCCAAAACCTTTTGAAGAAATAGTTTAAAAAATGGATACCCCAACCCAAAGGAAACTGTCAGGGAATTTTATGCTAAATGGGAAGAACGAACATTGTAGTTATGAACCCAGTTTTTTGGGAGCTTCAAAGATTATGACCAGGGGGAAAACATCCGATTTCCCCGAGAGGATTCCCAAATTTAAGCCCAGTACTACAGTACCAGTAGCTACTCCTTTTTTAAATACAAGTGAGAAATTTTAGGGAAGGAAATCAGGGTGGATACCTTTTTTTTATTCATGAGTTCTATTTTAACGTGGACAGTTTTTATTATTTTGTGTTTTATATTTTTTTTTTAAAAAAAGATATGTTTTAAATGACTATTTTTTTTTATGCCTTAGGAAATGCACTCTATCCACCAAGTTATAAAAAATATAGAATATAAATCAAAATTGAATTAAGTTTAAAAAAAAAACTTTAAAGTTTCCCAGTTCGAGTGGTGCTCGCGCTACCCCAGTCACCTATTTTAAAAAAATTTTCCTTGTTTAATTAAAAAAGCTGGGCGCCCCCTTAGAGGACCTACAGTAGAATACTTTATGGCG
>NC_051429.1:3586907-3594898 GCF_015228065.2 Penaeus monodon | reverse complement strand
CCCCTTTTTAACACTTGTAGGACTGGATAATGGGCAGAGCTCTAGCAAGTCATTGGGAGCAACACTAGCATATAAGGTCTCGACCTTGACTTTGCGAACTTGCCATCCTATCTAAGTCCTTGGAGTCACTGGTGGCGGCTCTTGATGCATTTAGCAATGAGGCGAAGCCCTTAGGCCTAAAGGTCTCCTGGACCAAGACTAAGATTCGGGACTTTGGGGGCCTGTTAGAGGAACCTGTTCAGTCGAGCCATGCTTGTGGCAAGGACGCTGAAGTTACAGAGAGTTTTACATACCTTGGTAGTGTAGTCCATATCTCTGGACTGTTAGACCAAGAAGTCAATAGACGGATTGGTCTGGCAACAGGAGCCATGAACTCGATCAACAAGAGCGTTTGGAGATGTCAGTACCTATGCAGAAGGACTAAGCTGCGTGTCTTCAAGGCCTTGATACTGCCAGTTTTGCTCTATGGTAGCGAAACCTGGATGCTATCCAGTGTCTTGGAGTCTTGCCTTGATGCCTTTTGTAACAGGTCCCTTTGCCGGATCATGGAGTACAGTTGGCAGGACCATGTGTCCAACCTGTGGTTACACAGTGAGACTGGCATGGAACCTTGTTACTTGTATAATACGGGATCGCCAACTCACCTATGGTCACCTAGCTCGTTTCCCTGTGGACGACCCTGCCCACAGGTTGTCTCTCTGCAAGACAACCCTGGGTGGAGGAGGCCTGTGGGACGACCCAGGAGATCATGGCTTGGGCAGCTCGACGAGACCTATCGCGAGGAATTAGAGATGGGCCGAGGGCTTGCCTGGAGACTCGCCTCGAGGGATCCTTGTGGCTGGAAGCGAAGGGTGGATGCGGCCATCCCGCGCGTGCGTTAGCCCCTTGATGATGTATGATATTTCAACATACTAGGCAAAACAGATGGTAGCACTTCCTCCTCTGTCCAAGGGGCTCTCTTCTCCTAGGCAGCAAGGGCACACACGCTCGCCCGAGCTTTCCTCTTTTCACACAGGAATAAACATCCCCCTCGAAAAAATGGGAACCGCCCATCAAGGATACGTTCGTAGACAGGCGAGAGAGACAGCCCAGAGAACCCAGCGTCCCAGTCCAGCCCACTCATCCTCGCCCTCGACCCAGGCCCCAACGGGTTCTCTTGGGTCCAATCTCCACACTCAAGCTATAAACCATCAAGCCAGACCCCTATTTATTGAACCGCCCAAGTCCAACTCTCGTCTCGCTCACATATGGTGACAACGGTGCTCCCACCCTATCGTGTCCTCATACTTTAGTGGGTTGTGGTGGCCTCTCGCTTCCACGCCCACCAAAACGCACAAACACACAACAACACGAACCCACACCCACACAACAACACACACACAACCATTATAATATGTATATATTATTCTATATTATATATTATATTATAGTTATATTTATATATTTGTTGACTAAACAAGTTTTTCTAAAGTATACAGGGTCTCCACAAAGGTCTCTTTACAATGTGTAAAATTTGAAAAATTTTTTACAAATGCAGATTATTATAAGTATTTATTAAAGCTTTTTAACTGTTTAATGGACCTTTATATGGCCCTTAGTTCAGGACGACATCAAGTCGGTAGCTCTCTTCTTGCCATGTTCTGTAGCATAGGTCCATCAATGGGGCAATTGCATTAGCAATCCTTTGCTTCAAGTTCAGCAATATCCTGTACTTTAAAGTAGATTAGCTAATTGTCAAGAGACTTTGAGGACACTGTAATCTATTCATATATATATATATTATATATTATTATATATATATAATTACTCATATTTTATATATTATATATAATAACATATATATATGTATATACATATAATATATATTATATATATGATATATATATATTAAATTTTATACTAATTACTATATATAGATATAAGATACATTATAATACTATATATAATGATTATATATATAATAATACATACTAATAATATAAATTCATAGTATATCATTGTGTATGCGTGTTGTGGGAGCTCGGTGGCCCTATAGGCCCGGTGCGTCCCCGATTGGGGGAGAACCCTCCACGGTAACCGCAGGTGCACGGGTTCCGCCAACGTACCCCTGTCCGGCAAAGGGGCTGTTCAAAGCCGGCGGACCCCCATCCCCCCCCCCCCAAGAAAAGGCAACCCAAAAAGGCCAAGAACCCGCTTGGCCCGCATAGGTCTTGTTTGTTTTGGTTGATCGATTCTAGGGGTCCCCCTTCCAAAACCATCCTCACTGAATTCTTGGTCTTGGTCCAGGGAGAACCTCTAGACCTAGGGGCTTCACTCATTGCTAAATGCATCAAGAGTGATCCAAGGGACCAGTTAGGATGGCAACATCGTCGGCAAAGTCAAGGTCTGAGGACCTTAATATTGCCTAGTGGTTCTGTCCCGAACTTACTTTGGGCTTGTGGCTCTGCCCATTATCCAGTCCATACAGGTGTTGAAAAGTGTTGATGCAATGACGCAGCATTGCCTCACCCTGAATTAACAGGAAGAAGTTCGACACCACACTTTACTAGCACCCTTTCAGTTAGTACCAGTATAGAGGCTGCTATCAGGCCCCCCCCCCCAATAATCTGTGTGGAATCCCCTGGCCTCAGAATTCCCATAGCGATTTCCCGATGCACTGAGTCAAAATGCCTTTTGAGGCAATGTAGGATGCAAGCCAACCCACGACCAACTCACGACGGCATTCCACAATTACTCGAAGCGCTAGTATACGGTCTATTGTGGAATTGCCAGGCAGTAAATCCAGGACTGCTCCGGTATATGATGTCGTCTCAGTAGGTGGGTTGCGGATCTCCCCATTTATCAGAAGAATGTGGGCGAGAGCCTTGCCTGGTAATGCTGAGCAGTGTAATGCACGGTAGTTGTACAGTCCAACGATCCCCTTTCCCCTTCCATGAGAGGGATGACCACGCCCCTCAGCAGGTCAGGGGGAATGGTACCAGAATGCCAAATGGCAGTCAGGGACTGTATGCAGGCCCCGAGCCATAGGTTCACCCCCAGCCTTTTAGCAGTTCAGCAGGGAATATCACATATGCCTGCAGCTTTCCCACTCTTCAGCTTGGAAAATCGGCATCCTAACACCTGATAGGGGTAGGAGGTTTCTCGCTGAGTTGTTGCGTCTGGCACAGGCAATGAGACACATGTTGCATCCAAGCTAACTGTTGGAGGGTCTACCTGTACAAATTTCAAAAAATACTCAGCCCACGTTCACGAACCCCAACATGATCTGAGATATCCTGTCCATCCGATGATTCGGACGGCAGTCATCTAGTGATGAGGACTTAGGGTTCAGTTTTTCAGGGCTTGGTAGGCAGGGCAAAGGCTGTCATTTACCAAAGAAATGGCCTTCAACCTACTCAGCAAGATTCCTGAGAACTGCTTCCTATTTCCCTTCTCAGCAGTGTCTGAGCCCTCCGCTACTTCATGGAAACGACACAAGACTTGATTCCCATTCAGCAGAGCCTTTACCGAACCACGTTCAGTGGCCTTTAATGTCTCCCGGGAGACGTTAATGGAATCGAAAAAAGTCGGGGGGGGGGGTCTGGTTTGGAGTTTGGGGTGCGAAACTTTGGCAGGTGGGGGTTGGTTGGTGTTTTCGGGCTGGATATCTTGGTGGGAATGTCTACCTTACCCTTGGGCGTTAGCCAATGTTACATGCTTGAAGAGCTCCTACAGAGCAACTGGGTCCGTCAGGTTGTTGAGCTCTGTGAATCGGACAGAGACTGCCATGGTGAACCACGGGCACCCACTCCTCCTCCCCTTAGTCCTGGCCAGATAAAACCCTTAGGGTGGCCACTGGGGGTACGGGGAGTTTTGAAGTGACCGCAGGGTAGCCACAAGCAGGCCTATGTCGGTACCACAGACCTCGGCCCACTCCGGTAAACCTGCAGTCGTGGATCGATCCTCCATCGCATGCTAACAAGAATGGGTTGATCTCCTTGGCACTGTACCGTATCACGTAGCAAGCCCAGCAAGCGGGTGTGAGCCTGGTACCAGGAGCCAGAGATCTTTATTTTCCTGGGACTAGCAAAGTCACGGAGAAGAGGCTATCTCGCTGCTGGGATCAGCTCTCTGAGCCATGGGGGCTCACAGATCCAACAATATATATTACATAACATATAAGTATATATATATATATATATATATATTATAGTATATATATATATATACATATATATGCAGTATAAACAATATATATATATATATATATATGATAGTATATATATATATATGAGATATATATATATATATAATATACAGATATGTATATATTATGTATATATCTGAGTGCGTATACATATACACATTTATATACATACATGCATAAATATATACAAATATATAGAGTATATATACATACACAAACAAACACACATACATACATATACATATATCCATATACATACATAAATATATAAACACACACACACACACGCACACACATCACCCACACACACACACACACACACACAACACACACACAAACATGAGATAGTGAGATAGCTATAGTATAATATATATATATATATAATATATATATATGTTGTATATATGATATATATATATATATTATATAGATATATATATATATAAACATATATAATATAAACATATATATATAAAAAATTAATATATAAATAGATAGAGTATATATATATATATATTAATATATATATATAGATATATTTATATATATATTTATGATATAATGTAATATATATAGATAGTAGATAGATAGATAGATAAATATATATTGTTACACGGCGCCCTTGTCTTCTCCTGCCACCCACAACACAGGCAGGCTAGGCAGACGGCGTCTATCCACAGGGTCGTGAACACTGAACAGTTCCAAGAGGGCACGAGCACCACAGCGGTCCCATAACAACACAGGGGAAAACGCAAGTGGCGAGGCAGGGCACAAAATAAACACACAAATGACAGTCTTTCCTTTATTTACAACAGTTATTAATCGTACACTTTTCTATAGGCACAATACAGGGGGGACACCAGCATGTCTCACTTGCACGGACCACAGCTTAGAACAGGGCAACACAAAGTTTTATAGGTTCACAAAGGCACACACGAGTCTTCACAGAGCAGCCAACCCAACCCCCGCTCTCTCTTGCTTGTTCCTCCGCTCCTCACTCACAGCCAGTTGTATGTTGCCAGGGCCCTTCAGGTAACACATCTCCAGGCCATCCTCCTTTTCATGTTAACCAAACATGTTTCGCACAGAGACAAAGACCCACTGGCGTAGTAATAGTATACACACACACATATATATATTATATATACGATATATATATATATAATATATATTGTACTATATATATATTTATATATATATATATATATGTATAATATATATATATAGACAACTATTATAGATATATATATATAGTATTATATTATATATAAATATATTTTATATATATTATAGATAGATATATGATATATAGATATAGATATATATATAAATATATATATAATACATATATATATATATTATAAATATATTATATATATATATATATATATATATATGTATATGTATATATATATATATATAATGTATATAATCCTCTCTCTCTCTTCTCTCTCTCTCTTCTCTCTCTCTCTCTTCTATATTATATATTATATATATATTAGATATTATACATATATATGATATAATATCTATAGATATATTAGATAGTATATATATCTATATATATATTATATATTATATATATATTTATATAAATCTCTCTCCTCTCTCTCTCTCTCTCTCTCTCTCTCTCTCCTCTCTCTTCTCTATAATATTATATATATATATATATATATATATATAATATATATTCACACAATATATATATATATATTTAGTTATGTATAATTTATATATACATGTAATATATGTATATATATATATATATATATATATATATATAGTATATATATTATATAGATATATAATAATATATAAACACACACACATACCACCATATATATGTATGTAGAAAATAGATATAAGTGATATAATTATAATTCTATATATTCAATATAAAAGATATATATATATATATATAATATATATATATATATATATATATATCATATAAATATATATATATATATATATATTATATATATGTAATATATTATCTAATATATATATATAAATATATATCTAATTATATATTATACATATATATATAAATATTATATAATATATATAGATATATATATATTATATAATATAGATATATATGTATTCATATATACTACATATATATACTCACAATAATATATAGATATAAGAATATATATATATATATATAATATATAATATCATATATATATATATATATATATATATTATATATATGCGTTTTGTGTGTTGGTGTGTGTGTGTGTGTATATTATACATAAAATATATATATACATATATTATCGGAGCTATAGACTGATAGATATAGGTTATAGTACATAAGATATAGATAGTATGATATTAAAGATTTATATAGAGATATATATATAGAGATATAAACACTGATGTATTATTATCATACAGTTATATATAATTGATTATTATATATATATATAGTATATGAGATATATATATTCTAATATATTATTATATAGAATAATATATCTATATAAGTCGATAGAGAGGTAGTATATATATGAATATATATATAGGTACTATATGTATGTATCTACATGTGGAGATATATATATATATTAATATATAAGAGATATAGATAATAAGGTATATATATATATATATAGAGAGAAACATATATATATATATATAGATATATATATATAAATATATATATAGTATTATATATATATATAATATATATATGTGTGGTGTTGTTGTTGTGGGTTTGGTTGGGGGGGGGGTTTGTGGTTGGTGGTGTTGTGGGGCACTGTGTGTGTCTTGTGGTGTTGTGTGGGTGTGGTGTTGTGATTATATATATATATTAAGAGATATTAGATATGATATATAGAGATCTAGATAGATATATAAACATAGGTGAGAGACATATCAGAGTATATATTATATATATATATAGATAGATATATATATATATATATAGACCATATATATATATTATATATATATATAGATTATATATATATATGATATATATATATATATATATTATATATATATAAATAATTAAATATAATATATATATATATATATAATATAATATATTTATATATACACAGTTGGTGATTTAACTGCTGCCAGATTCTCTTTGGGGGATTCTCTTAGAAACAATTCCTCCCACATCTGACTTTCTTTATCGTTATTCAGATAGCCCAACACACTTTGACATGTGCATGCAATCTTTTTTCATGCTTTGACCTTTCTCTATGCCCTTTTCTCCTCACTTACGACTTTCTCCTAAATCATATGCACCACTTCCAAATCCCCCTCACTGGTGCTTTGATAGAGCTGACTCATATTTTCACTTCACTCTGTACAATTCCTAACCCTTCCCTTTCCGTTCTCATCCATTTCAGATGTTGCTACAATGTTTCACAGTACAGTTTAAGATCTGCCATTCCCTGAACCTTAAGACCTTATACTCTCAAATTCCATGGTGGAATTCTGTAATGCACCAGTGTTTTGTTTAAAACATGCCAGCTGGAACAATTATCACTACAAAAGAGGTACCCTAATCAGCTATCAGCCCTTACTTCTTAGATAGAGCATCTTGTCATGCAATCAGAACAGTAAAACAACTAGCTGATGAAATTATGTTTCCTCTATTCCATCTACATCCATTTTAGCCGTCTCACGTAGGATCCATAAACTCTCAGGGCTAATGTGGACAGGTCAGCTCCATTTCATCGGAACAGACAGGAGAGATTCTCACCTGCTTATGTATTAGCCACATCTGTCACTTCCTGATTAACCCATGTGTTCCCTATGTAATGTTCCTCTTTCAGTTCCA
>NC_051429.1:3569012-3571512 GCF_015228065.2 Penaeus monodon | reverse complement strand
TATATATATATATATATATATATATATATATATATATATATATATATATATATTTTATATATATATATAAATCTACTGAGTCATAGGTGATTGAATACAAAAAGGAGCTATATATATATATATATATGTGTGTGTGTGTGTGTGTGTGTGTGTGTGTGTGTGTGTGTGTGTGAAATTTCCAGAAAGACGTTCTCAAGGAGTAGTTTCCTGGTGCACCGCATGGGACCTCATACAAAGGAGAAGCCAAGTTTGAAATAAAGTCTTGTCCCTGAAGATATAAATGGTACATATGAGAATGCATAGAAAAGAGAAGAGATGAAGTATCTGCGAGTATAATGCAATGAATAAAATATCACTACATACAAATAAAAATCATATAGGTATGCGCTCGGAATAAATGGTGTACATATAGGTCGCAGTTCTCATCTTTATGATGTCTATAGATAGCCATCTTGCGGGGAACATGAAATTGCATCAAACCGCATTAAATCTAAATCGAACACATTTCCTTTTCAATTTACCGGGGAAGAATTTTCCTAAATTTTTGGAGATTATCTTGATCGATTGATGTTATACGTAATATGTATTTTTTAGCACAATAAAATTTCATGCGTTATGACATGTATTTAAATCTCCATAGAAGCTGTTCTTCTGCCTCCTCAATACGGCGATTGTCCGTTTTGATATGAGTGTTTTATATTTTGTCCCATATACTATTATCTTAATTACAAAGTGGAACTACTTGTATTTCACATAAAGTGATATATGAATCATTACTTATTCGCTATTAAACACGGAAAGAATTTTCGTATAGCTGAAAGTCATACGCAGAAATACACACACGGATACACACACATACATACATTACACACACACAACACACATATATATATGCCTTTCTTTGTAACTGTACCATTTTACGTATTACCAAAATTTATTTTCATATTCATTAATCTATCTCCTTCTATCAATTACCCTACAGTGTTCCTCTGTCTACCTATTCAAATATATTTTCATCAGATATAAAATAAATTTACTGTTAAATAATTATTTATGTCAATACCTTTGTCTATAATACCACAATAACCAAAATCTATTCGAATAATCATCTGCGTCAGAACTAATAAGCCTGTGTGGACTTGGCCATGAATTATGGAAAAATGATCAATATTAACTATGTATATATATATAATATATATATATATATATATATATATATATTAATATATATATTAATATATATATATATAGTATATAATATATATAATCTATATATATATATAGTATCTGTGTGTGTTGTTTTTGTGCATGTATGTATTTTATTATACTAAATATATATTCATATATTTATGTGTATATATATAGGGTATATATATATATATAATTATATATAGTATGTGTATATATATATAATATATATATATCTAATATATATATATATATATATAAACATTGTACGTGTGTGTGTGTATGTGTGTGTGTGTGTGTGTATGTATTCTGTCTTCTAAATACATATATGTCTATATAGCGTATATATCTATATATATATATATATATATATATAATATATATATATATATACTATATCTAGTATATATATATATATATCGTCTATATATGTATATATCTATATTAGATTTTACATATATATATATATCTATCTATCTGATCATCTACTATATACTACATAATATGTCTCTAATATTTCCATATATGTGCATATCATAGACATAAACTAAATTAATTCACTGATTACTTAAATTATATATATGAGTATAATCTCTATCTATATATATACTATCTAATCTCTCTTATCATATATATTATATCTCTCATATATCATGTGTGTGTGTGTTGTGTGTGTGTGTGTGTGATCTATAATATATCTATATAATATATATATATTCTATATCATATAATCTCTCATATATATATACATATCTATAATGTGTGTGTGTGTGTGTGTGTGTGTGTGTGTGTGGTGTGTGTGTGCGTGTGTGTGTGGTGTGTATATAAACACACACTTACATATTATATATCATATATCATATATATATATATATATATATATATATATATATATATATATATAATATATATATATATCCGATATATATATATGGTATATATATATGTATATATATATATTAATATATATATATATATAATATATATATATATATATATAATATGTATTTCTTTAATTTGTATTTAATTATCTATTTATTTACTTTATCTATTATTTATATGTATTATAATAAAAACATACATACATATATATACACACATATATAAATACATTCTATATATATATATATATAATATATAATATGTATCATATATATATATATGATATATATATATCTAAGATATATATATATATAAATATATATATATATATACATATATATATATATATATATATATATATATATATATATATATATATATATATATATATTTTTATTAATATATATAGGATTAGGCGAACCCGATGTTC
>NC_051429.1:3549012-3556512 GCF_015228065.2 Penaeus monodon | reverse complement strand
AAAATATTACAAAATACTTGAAAACTAATTCACCATGATTTACCTTGGTTCACACTCTCCACAACGGGTAGGCTCTTCGCGCTGATTGGACGCTCGTTCTTTCTTGAAGCATCAAATAAGAGGCTCTTCACTCAGGGAACTGTACTAAATGAAAGGCTTGCGCAGGGGTTTAACAGTGGTTCGATATTGTCTCTTGGGGGAAGATGAGACTCTCAAAGGGGTCGATTAAACTCCTGTGGGTTTAAAGCACTTGATAAATATTTAAGGTATAGCGTGGGCAGTTCCCCTCACAAATGTAAAAGGAAACTGCAAATTTGCTTAACTATTATTCATATATATATATATTATATATATATATATATATAATATATATATATATATATATATATATATATATATATATATTATATATATATATATATATATATAATATATATAGATATACCTTTATATATTATTTATATATATTTATATATTTATATATGTATTTATATATTTTAGATATATTTATTATATTATATATATTTTTATGTATCTTATTTATTTCTTTTTTACTGTCAGTGAGATATCAAGGATTCCATGAAGGGAGTCAATGGGTCTGAAATGATTAATTATGATAATTATAAAATTAATATTATGATAATTGTGCAAATAATGTCATTTAAATAATGATAATTCTGCAATAAGATAACAGTTAATACAAGTGACATTGGGAATTGTAGTGATACTGTAAACGCACCAATCATATTAGTTAAAACAAATGGAACTGGTATCCAATTGTGAACAATGGCACACAGTTCCAATAATGATGATATTATGGGTTATTAATAATATTGAAAGTCAGTACTTTGGTTGAAAGAATCACAGAGTAAAAATATTTATAAAGAAACATTATAATATTATTTAAAAAATGCATTAATAGCAACAGAATAATTTAAATCAATTATGGTGATGTAAGTACATATTAACAATTGGTGGTGTGTATTAATAGGATATTATTTGGCAGCCACCATGGTTGATGAGCTGGATCATGAGGGTCATGGTCACCCAGATTGTGCATGGCTCGAATCATCAACATGGTCTCGAGATTAAAGGAAAGACCGTTCTGGTGCACTACTTTGCATAAATCTAGGCCCTTGATATCATAAAAAACCAATTAATAGGCAATCGGTGCCAATACGGGGCTTACTTATTACTTAGGCCTTTTTTATGTCAATAGCAGGCATAATATCGTCTGCCTGCAAAAAAACGACCTACAGCGCCAAAAAACCACACGCCGATGACGTCAAACCATGTATACAGCTCCAGCCTGATTTTTTACAATACACAGCTGAGCACCGAGAAAGCGGTCACGGTCATGGCTGGACAGAGGAAAACGACTATGATTCGCGTCTGATGAGGAATCCTCGATTTAAATTATATATATCTATAATTCATATATGTAATTAGTATTATTATATTATAAAGATTCTTATTATTATGTATATATTAGTAAAATTATTATCATACATATATATATATATATATATATATACTAGTATATATTATATATATATATATATATATATATGGTAATGTACATCATTATATAAATATATATATATTTATTATATATAATTATATGACGATAATATTAGTAGATATTATATATATATAATTATATATATAATATATATATATATAGATTATATTATATTATCTATTATATATATAATATATAATATATATAAAATATATTATATATATATATATATATATATATATATATCTATATATATATGTGTGTGTGTGTGTTTGTGTAAAATAATATATATATATATATATATATATATATAAATATAGATATATATATATATATATATAATATACATTTATATATGGGTGTATATTATATAAGTGAATATATATATTATACTATATTATATATCATATATATATTATACTAGATATATATATACTATATAGTATATATATTATAAAGGTGTGTGTGTGTGTGGTGTGTGTTGTGTGTGTGTAGTATATATGTTATTATAATATAGATTAGTATGGTATATATATCTATATATATCAAGAATATATATATATATATAGTGTTATATAATATTATATATATATTATATATTACTATATATATATAAATGTTATCATGGTTATAATAATAATTATTATTATGTTATGATTAGTATTATCTTGTCATTATTATTATAGGATAGTATCATTATTTATTATTATTATTAGCATGGTATTGACTATTATCAGTACTATTATTATTATGCTTATTCTATTATTATTATTATTGAGTTTTATTATATACATATAACATATATGTATATATATAGTATAGATAGATAGATATATATAATATTATTATAAGTATATTACTAATAGATATATATATATTATTATACACACACACACACACACATATATGATAATATTATAGTAGATATATATATATATTAATATATATTAATATTATATATATATATATAGATATATATATATATATATTATATATTATATATATATAAGAATATATAGGAATTAGATATATATGCATTATACATATATATAAAATATTATACATTATAATAAAATATATAGATATAATATATATAGATATATATATATATTATATATATTATATATATACTAACTATATTCTCTATATAATATATGGACTCTATGTTATTGTTTAATGTGTGTGGTATGTGTGTGTGTGTGTGTGTCTGTGCGTGTGTCTATTTATATATATATATATAATGCATTGCATATGAATTATATATATATATATGAATTTTATGATATTATACAATGCAATATACGATGCACTGATATTATACAATGCAATATACAATGCACTGCATATGAACAATGGCATGGCCGCCGGCCTCACTCCAGATATACAGGGTGTGACGTCACTCCGCGAGATGGCGCTTCAAATTGGTTTTTAGAAAAAAGTACGGATCAAATTTTACAACAAAAAAGCTTTAAAAAAACAATTGGTAGGGATATAAACACATTATTATGGCTGTCATTATTTTATGATACATCAAATATCAACATACAACCAAATAATATGGTTTTTAAAAGACCAGACTTTTCCTTTAAAAGGAAGGTCATCAACTCAGGATATCAGTCACCACCTGCCAGAACCAGAAAAACCTTTGAAAGAAGGCATCTTCTTAACTCTTGCAAGCGGTTTGTGACAATAATAGTCATGATAATAATAATAACAAGATGGTTAATGGTTAAAGAAAAATAAATGTGCCTCGACATCTAAGGTCATGAGCCACTACCAGGAAGGTTGAGAGTATCAAAAAGCATAGGGAAGGGTGGTTGAGTTAGCAATTAGTTGCTATAAGTCAACAGTCTTGAGTAGAACTGGAAAAGTTAAAGATGGGTAAAGCAGGTGATGAGTTAATGGGTAAAGGTAGAATTAAGGTACGAGGGAATTAGATCAAGTGAGTATATGTATTAATTGAGAAGAAGAACAGACTGTCAAAGCAAAAAGTGGGATTCCATTGTCTGACAGGTTGAGGAGGTCAGTGAAGGGAGGATAAGTTGAAGGGAAAGCAGAGGTATAGGCATGCAGTAAAGGCAGGGACAGGCAAAAACAAATGTGTGGAACTGAAAGAGGTGGGGGGAACATTACATAGGGAAACACATGGGTTAATCAGTAAGTGACAATGTGGCTAATACATAAGCAGGGAGAATCTCTCCTGTCGTTCCGGTGAAATGGAGCTGAACTGTCCACATTCTCCCTGAGAGTGTTATGGATCCCCGGGAGACGGCTAAAATGATGTAGATGGATAAGAGGAAAACATAATTTCATCAGCTAGTTGTTTTTACTGTTCTGAATTGGCATTGACAAAGAATAGCTCTTCTAAAGAAGGTAAGGGCTGATAGCTGGATTATGGTACCTCGTTTGTTAGGATAATTGTTTTCCAGGCTGCATGTTTTAAACAAAACACTGGTGCAATCAGAATCCACCATGGATTTGGAGGTATAAGTCTTACGGTTCAGGAATTGCAGAGCTTAGAACTGTAACTGTGAAACATTGTAGTCAACATCTGCAATGATGAGAAAAGGAAATGGAGGTAGGAATGTACGAGTGAAGTGAAATATGAGTCAGCTCTCTCAAGCACCAGTGAGGGGCTTTGGAGTGGTGCATTATGAATTTAGGAGAAAGTCTAAGTGAGGAGAAGGGCATAGAGAAAGGTCAAAGCATGAAAAAGATTTCATGCACATGTCCAAGTGTGTTGGGCATCTGAATTACAATAATAGGTCAGATGTGAGAGGACTTTCTAGAGAATCACCCCAAGAGTCTGGCAGCAGTTAAAAATCACCAACTGTGAGGAAAGGGTACATATGGGAGGTCAAGCTAATGTGACTAGTGCACTCATTTCATCAGAACAGACTTGGGAGAGATCTTTCTACTGAATATTGGCCACGTCTGTCACTCTCTGAGTCCAACCCATGTGTGCCCTATGTCCATGTTCCTCTTTTCATTTCACACATTTTGTTGTCCCTGTTCATACTTTCTGCAACCTGTACCTCTGCTTGTATCACTATCCTACCTACATTTACCTCCCATATAAATATAAATATATATATATATATATATTATATATATATAGATTATATATATATATACACATAATATATATATATTATATATATATATATTATATATATAATATATAATTTTTTATTATTATATATATATACTCTCTCTTCTATCATCTATATATCTGTATAGATATATGTCAATTCTTGTATATATATATATAGTATATATATATAGTATATATATAATACTATCTCTATATATATATCTATATATGTATCATATATATACTATATATAGCTATCTCTATATAATATATCTATATATATGCCTATTTATATATATATATATATATATATAATATGTATATATCCTATATCTATATATATCATGGCCTCTCTATCGTATATATTTATATATATATATATATACTAGATATATTATCTATCTATGTAGTATATACGTATGTAATACTTATATATATAATCATCTATATATCTATAATATATATATATATATATATTATCTTATATAGCCCACACACACCACACAACACACACCCACCCAACCCACACACCAACACACACACACACACCCACACCACACATATACTATATATATATATCTCTATATATAATATATATATATATCTATTTAGATTTAGATATATGTTTATATATATATTATATATATATATATTATATATCTATATATATATGTTTATATACATATCTATATATATATATAGATATATATATATATATTATATCATATATATATTCTATATATATACACATGTAATATACATCAATATATATATATATATATCTCTAGATATCTATACTCTATATCTATATATCTATATCTATTATATTGTCTACTATATATCTGTTATCTTATCTCTTCTTTATGTATATCCACACACACACACACGCAACACACAAAAAACACATCTCATACTATCTATATTAATATATTAATCTATCTATCTATATAGATATGATCTATATATATATATATATTATATATCTATATATATATTTATATATTGTGGTATAATATATATTATATATATATTATATCTATATATAATATATAGATATATATCTATATATATATATATCGTATATATTGTGGATATATATATATTATCTATATATATATCTATCTCCTTATATATATAATATACTATATCTATTGATCTATCTCACTCTCTCGCGATATATTCATCTTCTCATATAATTTTGTAGTATATATATGTCACGTTCTCGTGCTACATCATATATATATCTCTATATATATTATATATTATATCTATATCTATCTATCTCGCTAGGGGTCTGAGTATATCTCGTCGGTGTGTCTCTATATATATATCTATATGTATAATATAATATCTAATATATATATATGTTTATATATCGTATATAGATATATAATATATATATATATATCTGTATATTATTGTTGGTATAGGGGTAGGCATATATATATCTATATCTCTTATATATATCTATATCTATATCTTATCTATATACATATCTCTATCTATGTATATACACTGTCTATCTATATCTATATCTAGATCTCTCTCTCTATCTCTCTCTTATCTCTATATCTATCTATCCCATCTCTTCCCCACCACACCGATCTCTCTCTATATTCTACTCTATCTATATATATAGTATTATATATATATATATATAATATATCTAATCTATATATAATTATATATATATCTATATATTGTATATCTCTACAATATATATATATATATATATGAATATATATATATATATATATATATATATACATGTATATATAAATATATACATAAATACATATATATATATATATTATATATATCTCATATATATATATATATATATACTATCTATCCTATATATATTGTGTGTGTGTGTGTCTCTATATATATATATATTATCGATATATATATATATCTATATCTATATATCGAGAGAGAGACGAGAGAGAGAGTCCGAGAGACGAGAGAGAGAGGGAGAGAGCGATTTAGTAATATATACTTATCTCTACTATAGATCTCTTATATATCTATATCTCCTATCATCTACCTGTATATAATATATCACTGATATATGTCGAGACCTTGTATATAAATAATTTACCCACTAAATACATATAAATATCTCCTCTATATCTATCTCTCTATATCTCTTCATCTCTCTCTCTTCTATCTCTTCTATCTATTCTATCTCTCTTCTCTCGTCACCCCCCCCCCCACACACCCACCACACCACCCCCCCCACCCACACCCCACATATATCTCTCTCTATCTCTCTGCTATCTATATCTCTATCTATCTTCTTTCTCTCTATCTCTCTCTCCCTATTTCTATCTCTATTATCTCTACTATCTATCTATCTATTATGTGTAGTGTATGTGTGTGGTGTCTGTGTGCATGTGTGTGTGTGTATGTGTATTTATTTGTTTTTTTTTTTTTATAATCTCTACTATATATATATTATATATATTATATATATATATATCTAGCTCACTATATCTATTATCTATATATATATAATATTATATATATATATATATATATATATCTATATATTCCTATAGAACATATATATATATATCTATATATATATATATTCTCCTATATATATATATAATCTATATCTATCTCTGTATCTCTATCATCACCTATACCTATATTCTCGTTTATACTAGAACATATAATATATTCTATAATCTATACTATAATATATACTATATATATCTATATTTATTTATATAGACATACACATATGTGTATATCTCTATCTATAGCTATATATATATATTCTATATATATCTATATATATCTATAATCTCTCTACACTTATATCTATCTATCTATATATCTATATATATATATCTATATCTCATATTTTCTCATCTCT
>NC_051429.1:3536512-3539012 GCF_015228065.2 Penaeus monodon | reverse complement strand
TGTTTCCCGAGATTCCATCTACCTTTTAGGCCGTCTCACGTAGGATCCATAAACTCTCAGTTCTTATGTGGCCTGAAGTCAGCTCCATTCATCGGAACAGACAGGAGAGATTCTCCCTCTTATGTTTAGCCACTCTGTCACTTCCTGATTAACCCATGTGTTTCCTATGTAATGTTCCCTTTCCGTCCCACATTTTGTTGTCCTTCCATGCTTTTACTGCCAGCCTATACCTGTGCTTTCCTCACTTTATCCTCCCTTCACTGACCTCCCAACCTGTCAGACATATGGAATCCCACACTTTTGTGCTTTGACAGTCTGTTCTTCTTTCCTCAAATAAATACATATACTTCACTTGATCTAAGCCCTCGTACTTAATTCTACCTTTACCCATTAACTCATCACCTGCTTTACCCATCTTTAACTTTTCCAGTTCTACTCAAGACTGTTGACTTATAGCAACTAATTGCTAACTCAACCACCCTTCCCTATGCTTTTTGATACTATACCTTCCTGTAGTGCTACATGACCTTAGATGTCTAGCACATTTATTTTTCTTTTAACCATTAACCATCTTGTTATTATTATTATCATGACTATTATTGTCACAAACCGCTTGCAAGAGTTAAGAAGATGCCTTCTTTCAAAGGTTTTTTCTGGTTCTGCAGTGGTGCTGATATCCTGAGTTGATACCTTCTTTAAAGGAAAAGGCTGGTCTTTAAAACCATATTATTTGGTGTTGTATGTTGAGATTTGAATGTATAGATAAATAATGACAGCCTAATATGTGTTCTAGTCCCTGTACCATTGTTTTTTTTAAAGCTTTTTGTATGTTAAAATTTGATCGTCCTGTTATAAAACGCAATTGAAGCGCCATCTCGCGGAGTGACGGTCACACCCTGTATATCCGGAGTGAGGGGCCGCGGACATGCCATTGTTCATATGGCGTGCATTGTATATTGCATTGTATAATATCATTGCATTGTATATGCATGCATAATATCATAAAATGCTATAATATATATCTAATTCATATGCAATGCATTATATATAATATATATTAATAGACACAACTCACAAACCAACTACACACACCCACTACACACACACATAACATACATCGATCCATATATATATTATATATATATATATATATATATATATATATATATATATTATATATATTTTGAGATAGAATATATAATATATATATATATATATATATATATAGGATAGATTATATATATAATATATATATAGAATAGATATATATATATATATTATATATATGTTGTCTATCTACTTTATATATATTGTCTCTATGCTAATATCTATCTATCTTATATCTATTCATCTCCTATCTCTATTATCTATGTATATATCTATAGATATCTATCTCTACTCTCTGTACCCTCTGTATGGCACATTATCGATCTATCTACTCTCGCTCTATATCCGCTCTCTCTATCATATATTTAGATCTCCTATATATATATAGATATCTCTATATATCTATATATATGTCTCTCTATCTATCTATCTATCTATCTATCTATATATCTATATCTATCTATATCTATCTATAATATAATTATATTATATATATATACACTATCTATATATTATATTATCTAGCTAGATTCAGATTATTATCTATATATATATATTATATATTCTATATATTATATATATAATATTATATCTATCTATATATATATATATATATTTCTCTTCTCTATCATCTCGGCTTATCTATAGCTATTATATCTACTATCAGCTCAGATAAGCATAGATAGCTAGATAGATCATACCTCTCTATCTATATATCTATATATATTCATCTATCTCTCTATAATCTCTACTCTATAATCTATATATATATCTGTCTCTCTATCTATCTATCTATCTCTCTATCTATATATCTAATATATATATATATATATATATATATATATTATATTATTATCTATATATATATATATATATATATATATATATATATATATAGATATATATATATCTGCATATATCTATATCTATACTCTAGCTATATATCTATTATAATATATATATATATATATATATATATATATATATATTATCTAATGATCTATGTATGTTTTATGTGTTGTGTATGTGTGTGGTGTGTGTGTTTGTGCGTGTGTCCCTATTTATATATATATATATATAATCGCATTTCATAGGATTATATATATATATATTGAATTTTATGATATTATACATCAATATACGATCACTGATCTTATACAATCAATATCAATGCCTCTATGAACAATGGCATGGCCGCCGGCCTCACTCCAGGATATACAGGGTTGACGTCACTCGCGAGATGGCGCTTCAAATTTGGTTTTATAACAGACGATCAATTTAACATACAAAACAGCTTAAAAAACAATTTGGTTAGGGATATAAACACATTATCTGCTGTCATTATTTTTATCTATACATCAAATATCAACATACAACCAAATAATATGGTTTT
>NC_051429.1:3521877-3531412 GCF_015228065.2 Penaeus monodon | reverse complement strand
TGGTATGTATGTGTTATTTTTTATAATACTTAATATATATATATAACTCTATATATATATATATATATATATATTAATTTGTGTTGTGTGTGTGTGTTGTGTGTGTGAGGGGGTGTGTGTTTTTGTTTGTGTGGTGTGTGTGTGTGTGTGTGTGTGTGTTTTGGTGTGTGTGTGTGTGTGTGTTTGTACACACATGCACATGCAAATACACACATATATACTGATTCATATATTCATGAATTTCTATATACATACATACACTGTATTCATGTGTATTATATATATATATATATATATATATATATATATATATATAATATATATATGTATAACCATATAAATATGAATGGTGAAACACTCTTCCGTGTTGATACAATGGTAAAAAAATTTACAATGGAAAAACTAAATTTATTGAAAATGAGACTACGGTTTCCAAATCCACATTGTATGACCAACATCTGGTTCTATAAACACTAAACTAAGCTATATAATTATGTAGTTGTAAGGGGACATCGATACTGGTAATTGTATGGTATACCTTGATATCAGGACTACCAACATGTGGAATGTCGGACACCAACATTTCACTGACATTCCTACTGTTGTCCAAAATGTTTCACGAAAATTGTACACCGATACTTTTGCAATCCAGTGTACAGTGTGTCTGTATATGTATGTATGTATGTTATATATGTATGTATGTATATTTGTATGTATGTATGTATGTATGTATGTATGTATGTATGCATGTATGTATGTATGCATGTATGAATGTATGTATGTATGTATGTATGTATGTATGTATACATACCTTAAGAAATAAGATATACTCTATGCTGATAGAACATATAAATACATATGTATATATATATATATATATATATATATATATAAATATATATATATATATATATATATATATATATATATATATATGTGTGTGTGTGTGTGTGTGTGTGTGTGGTGTATACTATATATATATAAATATTGGATATATATATATATATATATATATATATATATATATATATATATATATATATATATATAATTTATCTTAAGGTACAGTATTTATGTTCATATGCCTATGCAATTCGCAAAGAGTTAAATATGTATATAACAATATATTTACAGTATATACATATTCATATAAATGCACTACCACAGATTAACCCACTAATGCTCTGCAAAACACAAATACTAAATCTTCCATTGGTATTTTTACCTTATTAAATAGCATCTTCACTCACTCTCTGTGCAGCTTGTCTTCCAGCAGCTTAGTGACCATACATGCCTTTCCTTGTGTACCAAGGCAGTCGACTCACTCTTGGGAACCTTGGCTTCTTCGGTTTTGTTCACTGCAGCTTTCTTTATTCCTGTAGATAGTATTAGGAAAATTATGCGAGAAACTATATAGCTGTATCGAAACCATGTAGCTGTGAGACTGTCAGTAAGGGCTTTTTAGATCAATGAATGTATAGAATATATATAAGTGTATAGAATAATTATAATACAGTATATAGTGTATAGAAATTGACAAACAAGCAAAAAATGCTTTAGTAGAAAAAGATATAATAACAATGCAAAGGGACAATCTCGACAATACAGATGAGTGTTCTTGTGGGCCAAGCTTTATGCCACACATAAGGAAGATTCACAGACCAAGTAGCCTAATAATCTGAAATTGTAACATGGTTTGGCAGCATGGTATCCAGATCAGACAAGTTAGTAAACTTATTGCACAATGGGCATGCCATGCACATATTCCCATATCCAGGGGCAATAAGTTAACCTAAAAAATGAAACAAAATATAAGTGTGTATGTATATATATATAAATGTGTATATATATATAAATGTACACACACACACACACACACACACACACACACACACACACACACATATATATATATATATATATATATATATATATATATATATATATATATATATATATATATATATATATAATGTTATTAACAATATACCTGAGTATCAGTAACTACAAAATATGTAACCAAAGTATGATTATAAATATCATACTAAATATATACTTAGATATTATAAAAGGGTTATCATAATTACTTACTAAGGTGTCGTGTGACTTGTCTATTTGTATGTTATGGAGGACTAAGGAATACTTGTTTTTTAAGTTCCTGTGACAGTACATATATATATCATCTTCACCACAAGAACATGCATGAAATTTTAGGGATTGTCAGAGGCTAGTAAAACTAGCCTATTCAGCATAAAACTCTTAGTCACTCAGTAATAGCCTCACAGATCTGTGTCACTGTAAATGGTGAACCATAACGTTATCATATTATGGAAGTGGTGGAATATATGTTTCATTACCTATTCTACTACATGTATTTATTCCAGGTGCATTTGATAAATTTTTAATTGTAAACCAAGTGTAAAGAATATATAAGTGAGAGTATCACTCAACTGATGTGAACAAAGTAACATGAAGTGGAAAGGTAACTGCTCCATAGTAATTAACTAAGTAATTATGATCTAGAGAAGAGATACTGGAGCAGTTATAAAATAAATATATTGAAGCACACAAACAAATATATAAATATAAATATATATAAATATATATATATATATCATTAATCAATTATCAATCAATAAATAATATACAAGTAAACATAAAAAGTCGGCCAATTTCAGGAAAAAGAAAACACTGATAACAGTCAGCAGATGTATGCATCGGGTGGTGAGCTGGCCTTGTCCACACTTCACACTGGCAACTTTGTCAAACAAGGAACCAGCCCAAGTTCTATCTCATCAAGATCTTCGTAGCGAAAGACTGTTAACCTTTGCCAGAGTGCTTATAGTAATCGTATTTAGGGGAAATGACATTATCAGTATATCTTATCTTCTAATTACTGACATTATTTCTCATTCTCTCATTTCAATTATTCCCTCTTCCCTTTACCTACACAAACAAACATTCTCTCCTCCTTTCTCTTTTTCTTGCTCACTTTTCTCTCTCTCTCTCTCTCTCTCTCTCTCTCTCTCTCTCTCTCTCTCTCAGGATCTCAAATAATTTTGTCGCTTTCCTCCTTTCTACATTTTATCATATTACTTTCTACATTACAATTAATGTTATCAAGAGTGACACGCTGAGATAGAGGGAAATGGACACTGCCATCCTATAGATCATAAAAAATAATAAAAAAAAATAAATAGAATAATTAAAAGTTAAATAAATAATGGGTACAGCTGCATTGGCCTCATATTTACAGCAAAATAGGAGAAATATCCCATGCATATCACTGCTCAGATATAAAGTTCACCATACCCTCACTCAGCCAGAGTTCAGTAATATTCTAGAATAGCTTTGCATAAGCAATTGCTATCCATTAGGTATCACCAGACTCCTTTCACTCTCTCTGCTATCCAAATATATAGAAACTATGCCATAGAAAGACACCTCCCACCCCACCCATTAGTGTCAAGTTTGGCATCGATAGCAGGGGTAGGTATGAAAGGTACCAGGGAAATTGATATACAATATCAATAAATATTAAAAATGCATCTGGTACAATATGAATATATTAGAAATGCATCTCTACTAACAATACACATGCACAAAAAAATAAGTCGCTGATGTATATAAATGCAATCCCTCTCTTTGGGAAACCATGATCTATACGGGTTCAAAACTAGAGTGTTCAATGCTGAATATAATATATTAGAAATGCATCTCTAGTAACAATATGCACAATGAATAAGTTGCTGAGGTGTATAAATGCAATCCCTCTCTTTAGGATGGGCGTGCAGGGTCCTCTGAGGATGACCATGCATAGTGTGTATCTCGCTCTCTCTCTCTCTCTCTCTCTCTCTCTTTCTCTCTCTCCCTCCCTTCCTCTCCCTCCCCCCCTCTCTCTCTCTCTCTCTCTCTCTCTCTCTCTCTCTCTCTCTCTCTCTCTCTCTCTCTCTCTCTCTCTCTCTCTCTTCTCTCTCTCTCTCTTTCTCTCTCTCTCTCTCTCTCTCTCTCTCTCTCTCTCTCTCTCTCTCTCTTTCTTTCTCTATATATATATTTATATATATATATATATATATATATATATATATATATATATATATATATATATATATAAGGGTTCTCGTACTCCAAAACTAGGGAGCTCCTGCCAGCTGCACTTGCATCTCCACATACCCAGTTGAATACCCTCCAAGCTTAGCAGCGTCTATCAATAAGGATTGTCCAGAAGTCCTAGGTCATATACAAGGAGTGTCTTCATGTCCTAGGTTATATATATAAGGATTGTCTACGAGTCCTTCGTTATATATGAGGATTGTTTACAAGTCCTACGTTATATATATATATATATATATATATATATATATATATATATATATATATATATATATATATATATATATATATATATATATCATATTCGCCCCTGCTTGTAGGTCACAAGCCCTGAATTAATGACTTTCCTCGGGAACAATTGCTCCTCCTTTATTTAATCCTCCGGAAGTCAAACTGATTTTCGAAGGTAAAATAATAAGGATTAAACACCTTTTTTGACGGAGGCGAATTTCTTCAGAATCGGGGTCTTCTTCTTCTTTCTTCTTTTATGGGGTTTTAGACTTGAGAATCGGGGTCTTCGCTGCTGTTCGCGTAAGTTAAATCTGGATCGGCCGTTCGCGTAAGTTGAATCCGAAAAAAAAATACAGAAAACGGCGTTTGGGGAGACTTTCCTATATTAATAATCAACGTTAAGGCATGTGAATTGTCTATTCTCATTGCCATAAATATGCGTCTGTGTGTTTTTTTATATATACATATATATCTATATATATATATATATACTTGGATATATAGATATAGATATATGAATATGTATATAGATATTGCTACGCCAGTGGGTCTTTGTCTCTGTGCGAAACATGTGTTAACATGAAGGGACCTGGGCAAACATGACGCAGCTGGCTGTGAGCGGAGGAGCGGAGGAACAAGCCTAGAGAGAGACGGGGTTGGGTGCTGCTCCTATGAAGACCTCGTGTGTGCTGCCCTTGTGACCTGAGATAAACCTGGTGTTGCCCTGTTATAAGCTGTATTGTGCTGTGTGACATGCTGGTTTCCCCCCTGTATTGTGCCTATAGAAAAGTGTACGGGTAAATAACTTGTGTAAATAAAGGAAAGACTGTCATTTTGTATTTACTTCGTGCCCTGCCTCGCGACTTGGCGTTTCCTCTCCTGGTGTTCTGGGACGCTGTGGTGTTCGGTGCCTCTTGGAGCTGTTCAGTGTTCACGACCCTGTATATAACACGCCGTCTGCCTAGCCTGCCTTGTGTTGGTGGCAGAGAGACGAGGCAATCGGCGTAACAATTGGTGTCAGAAGTGGGATTTGTGTTTGATCAGTGAGACGCGCCGATTTATCATGTGGTCCAAAGATGGCGGCAGCCATGAGGGAGAAGAGGCTATGACTGAGGCAGGCACGAGTGAGGTGAAGTCGAGCCAGATGGACCTGATCACTGCCATGCTGGCCGGTATGAGAGAGGAAATGGCACAAAGGGCAGAAGAGCAGGCACAGAGGGCACACGAGCAGGCGCACCATCTCGTCGAGATGCAGGCAAGGAAGGCAGAGGAACAGTTCTGCCGACTTGCTGAGGTGCTACAGAGCAATCTTGCATCTGTGAAGATGGAAACTCAGCAGTACACCGACAAGGCCTGCAACAGCATGAAGAGTGAACTGATGGAGGAGGTGCAGACTCTGAAGGGCGAGGTTCAGGACCTGAGGGAGGAAGTGAAGGCGGAAAGGCGGCGTCATGAGGTAGGAACGTTGCAAGCAGAGAAGGCAGACGAGGTTCTGGCAACAGATGCCAGAGTGTCAGGTTTACTGGGGTCTGCCTGGGGTCCGTGGCAGGAAACCCCCGGGCCTCGCAGCGTCATGTCGGAGCCAGTGGTCGCTGCAGAAGGCTGGGGACCCATCGGAACCGCTCCCTTTGATATAGGTGGCGGCAAACTCGGACCCGGTCAACCCGCCTCGTTGCCTCCCTCACCTCCTTCCTCCCCCCCGGGCTTGTTAGTTCACGGCACGAGTTCTCCAACCCGCAGCCCCTCGGCCTCCAGACATTCTGTGAGGCGTAAGCCAGCTGAGTACGATGGGAAGGTGGCCTGGGAGGCATATGTCGCCCAATTTGAAATGCTGGCATCTGCCCAGGGCTGGAGCCAGGAAGAGAAGGCCCTGCAGCTGGTAGCAGCGCTAAGGGGCCCCGCGGTGGAAGTGTTGGGGCATCTGCCGGCATCCCAACATGCCTCTTACACCAGCGTGGCAGAGGCTTTGAAACGCCGTTTCGGGCACCACCACCAGGCCGAGGTATATCGGGCCCACTTGAAGAAGCGGACTCGTGAGCGTGGCGAGACACTGTCCCAGCTGGCGCAGGATGTGGAGGCGCTGGTAAGGAGGTCGTACCCTGCGGCTGCGGAAGAGATGATCGTGGTCCTGGCCCGTGATTTCTTTGTTGACGCTTTACAGGACCAGCAGCTGCAAATCTACGTCAAGCAGGCACACCCTGAGGACCTGCAGGTGGCGCTGGCGAGGGCCTTGGAGTTCGAGGCCTTCCTGAAGGCAACCAGTGGCCTAGGGCCAGCTGCTCAGCCGCCGTGACCTCCGGGGCCGGAAGGCTAAAGTGGAGAAAATAGCATTGAAGACGGTGAGCCCGAGAACTTTCCAAGGCTTGTGTTGGGGCTGCGGAGAGGAAGGGCACAGACGTAGTCAGTGTCAGAGGGAGCGGAGAACACGTCTTCTCAACCGGACGGATTCTGATGCCTTCCAGCAGTGCTGCAAGGATTGTGGTAGGTATGGTCACCATCCGAGTGCATGTCCTAAGGCTAAGGAAGTGGTACAGGCGGAAAACTCGGACAGGCTGGAGAAGGGGGCCGAAACCCAGCCGTCCTCGGTTCCCGGGCCCCGACTTGGGTAAGCTGCCGTCAAACCAGCACGATGCAGGTGGAGGGCTCAATAGATGGGAAGCCATGCCGCCTGACAGTGGACACTGGGGCTGAGAAGACCCTAGTGCGGCCTGATATGTTGGCCACTATGCGACTTCCAGATGCACCACAGAGACTGTGTGGTGTCACGGGGTATTGTGTGCAGCTGAAGGGGCCAGTGGAGGCTCGTATTGGCGTGGGCAGCACGGTGCAGCGGCTGCCGGTGTATGTGGCCGATCTGGATGAGCACTGCTTGCTGGGCCTTGACTACCTGACGCAGAGTAAGGCGTGTGTCGACCTTCTACGGAAGCTGGTGAGGGTGCACGGTGAAGATGTGCCCTTGCTTCCAGAGGTTGGCTGTGCAGAGGTAGTTACGGCTGAGCGACTGCACCTTGCCCCCAGGACAGAGTCTAGAATCCGGTGTCGACTGTCAAGAATGATGCGTGAAGTAGAGGGCCTCATGGAGCCCATTCAAAACCTGCAGCTGGCTGATGGCGTAGCGGTTGGGCGGAGCCTTGTTTGACCAGGGGAGGGGTTAGTTACAGTGTTGGTAGCTAACTTCTCCAATAAGGACCTGAAGGTGCCAGCTGGTGCAAAGCTGGGCACTTGTGAGGAAGTGGAGCATCCAGAAGAGACGTCGGGGAGCGAGGAGTTGGTTGGTGTGGGGCCGTTGCCTGACTTCCTCGAGGACTTGGCGCACCGCTTTGGCGTTACCATGGGCCAGGAAGTTACTCCTGGGGCCATGGTGAAAAAGAAGATGAAGTTAGCCCCAGTAGCGGCGATGAGGACGAGGCAGACGCTGACCGAGATGAGGACGAGCATTTGGACGGTGAGGGCGATGCAGCAGATGTCAATAGTGACCATGAGCCAGGTCTTGGGACAAGAGATACCCCTCTGGGTGCCACTGCCAATCTACCGCCGCCCACACCTCCTCCAGAGAGACCCCAGCGAGAGCGAAGAAAGCCGCGCTGGATGAAAGATTTTTGTGTTTCTGAGAACTGATTTTATTTAAATTTTTATGTAGTTTGTTTCAGGTTTAGATATGTCAGAGCAGACGGGTCGTCTGTTTGATAGGGGGGGATAGTGCTACGCCAGTGGGTCTTTGTCTCTGTGCGAAACATGTGTTAACATGAAGGGACCTGGGCAAACATGACGCAGCTGGCTGTGAGCGGAGGAGCGGAGGAACAAGCCTAGAGAGAGAAGGGGTTGGGTGCTGCTCCTGTGAAGACCTCGTGTGTGCTGCCCTTGTGACCTGAGATAAACCTGGTGTTGCCCTGTTATAAGCTGTATTGTGCTGTGTGACATGCTGGTTTCCCCCCTGTATTGTGCCTATAGAAAAGTGTACGGGTAAATAACTTGTGTAAATAAAGGAAAGACTATCATTTTGTGTTTACTTCGTGCCCTGCCTCGCGACTTGGCGTTTCCTCTCCTGGTGTTCTGGGACGCTGTGGTGTTCGGTGCCTCTTGGAGCTGTTCAGTGTTCACGACCCTGTATATAACACGCCGTCTGCCTAGCCTGCCTTGTGTTGGTGGCAGAGAGATGAGGCAATCGGCGGAACAATATGTTTATATATCTATATCTCCATTTACAGGGGCGTCACTTTATGTTATGAGTTGGGGGGGTGACGGGTAAATTTGTCCTGAAAAAATAATTTTTGCCCTGCAAATCACGAAAAAGAAAATGCTCACTAGCTCTTTATAAGTAGCCCGGAATGGACCATCAAACAGTATTTTAAATCGTATTATTGGTAAAAAATTATAAATTATAAATACCAGAAAATTTGCCCTGCAGAACTAGATTTTGCCCTGCAAAAAGAGCCTTTTTTAAGAATTGGGGGGGTGAACCACCCCCCACACCCCCCTTAAGTGACGCCCCTGTACATTTATCTGTAGAAAAGGTGTGGATGAGAATGAATATCTTCATAAATGCAAGATGTGTATTTAACCGATTTCGATTATATCTTAGTCAAGAATCCATACATCAGAGAAACTAGAAGTATGTATATATATATATAATATATATATATATATATATATATATATATATATATGTGTGTGTGTGTGTGTGTGTGTGTGTGTGTGTGTGTGTGTGTGTGTCTGTGTGTGTGCGTGTGTGTGTGGCTTGCCACTTGTTTCACGCATAATTGCTGCTGCAACATTGCATAATCTTAAAGCTGCTTGATCTATTAATATTTTTCGCTGGCTTGAGGTATGCAGCTTCCTTAACTCTGTATGTTCAACCCTCCTTGCATTACTTCTTCCTTCCAGTAATCAAGATGTCCAGCTCGATGTCTCCTGATCCTAGTGTCTCCTGATCCCCGTGTTAATAGTGTGTGTTCATCCCCGCGTTGCTAGTGTGTTCACCCCCCTGTTACTAGTGTGTGTTCACCCCCCCTGTTACTAGTGTGTGTTCACCCCCGTGTTACTAGTGTGTGTTCACCCCGTGTTGCTAGTGTGTTCACCCCTGTGTTACTAGTGTGTGTTCACCCCATGTTACTAGTATGTATTCACCCCCCGTGTTACTAGTGTGTGTTCAACCCCTTACTATATATGTTGTGAGTGAGACAGAGATGGA
>NC_051429.1:3510934-3521777 GCF_015228065.2 Penaeus monodon | reverse complement strand
TACTGCGTAAAAAGACAAAGACAAGATCCTGTAGGAGTGAAAAAGGGGAAGTATGCAGCGCGTGGATGCGGGGCTATAGCTGAAAATGTACTTACCTGTATATTTCAAGGATAAAACCCCTTTACCGCCCATATAAAAGGAGGGCCCGAATGGAGCGAGATCAGAACTCCTCCTCCTTCACCCGTGCTGCTGCTGGTGGTGGTGCTGCTGCTGCTGCTACTACTACTGCTGGTGCTGCTGCCGCTGCTGTCGGTGCTGTCTCCACCCAGCTAGGGGGAACCTCTCGTCGTCGTCGTGGGAGCCTGAGCCGAAGTCGAGCCAGCCAGCCAGCCAGCCAGCCAGCCAGCCTACCGGTCAGCCAAGCCAGCCTACCGGTCAGCCAAGCCAGCCAGCCAGCCAGCCAGCCAGCCTACCGGTCAGCCAACCTACCGGTCAACCATCTAGCTAGCTATATGGGAGTAAATGTAGGTAGGATAATGAGAGAAAGCAGAGGTACAGGTTGCAGTAAAGTATGAACAGGACAACAAAATGTGTGGAAATGAAAGAGGAACATGACATAGGGAACACATGGGTTGATCAGAGAGTGACAGACGTGGCCAATATTTCAGTAGATAAGAATCTCTCCCAACGTCTGTTCTGATGAAATGGAGTTGACTAGTTCACATTAGCCTTGGACCTCCCCTATGTACCCTTTCCTCACAGTTGGTGATTTTAACTGCTGCCAGACTCTTTGGGGTGATTCTCTAGAACAATTCCTCTCCACATCTGACCTTATTATTGTTAATTCAGATAGCCCAACACACTTTGACATGTGCATGCAATCTTTTTCATGCTTTGACCTTTCTCTATGCCCTTTCTCCTCACTTAGACTTTCTCCTAAATCATATGCACCACTTCCAAATCCCCCTCACTGGTGCTTTGATAGAGCTGACTCATATTTTCACTTCACTCTGTACAATTCCTACCCTTCCATTTCCTTTCTCATCCATTTCAGATGTGCTACAATGTTTCACAGTTACAGTTCTAAGATCTGCCATTCCCTGAACCTTAAGACCTTATACCTCCAAATTCCATGGTGGAATTCTGATTGCACCAGTGTTTTGTTTAAAACATGCAGCCTGGAACAATTATCACTACAAACGAGGTACCCTAATCAGCTATCAGCCCTTACCTTCTTTAGAAGAGCATCTTTGTCATGCAATTCAGAACAGTAAAACAACTAGCTGATGAAATTATGTTTCCTCTATTCCATCTACATCCATTTTAGCCGTCTCACGTAGGATCCATAAACTCTCAGGGCTAATGTGGACAGGTCAGCTCCATTTCATCGGAACAGACAGGAGAGATTCTCACCTGCTTATGTATTAGCCACATCTGTCACTTCCTGATTAACCCATGTGTTCCCTATGTAATGTTCCTCTTTCAGTTCCACACATTTTGTTGTCCTGTCCATGCTTTACTGCAGCCTATACCTCTGCTTTCCCTCACTTATCCTCCCTTCACTGACCTCCCAACCTGTCAGACATATGGAATCCCACACTTTTTGCTTTGACAGTCTGTTCTTCTTCCTCAAATAAATACATATACTTCACTTGATCTAATCCCTCGTACTTAATTCTACCTTTACCCATTAACTCATCACCTGCTTTACCCATCTTTAACTTTTCCAGTTCTACTCAAGACTGTTGACTTATAGCAACTAATTGCTAACTCAACCACCCTTCCCTATGCTTTTTGATACTATACCTTCCTGTAGTGCTACATGACCTTAGATGTCTAGCACATTTATTTTTCTTTTAACCATTAACCATCTTGTTATTATTATTATCAGACTTTATTGTCACAAACCGCTTAAAAGATTTTAAGAAGATGCCTTCTTTCAAAGGTTTTTCTGGTTCTGGCAGGTGGTGACTGATATCCTGAGTTGATGACCTTCCTTTTAAAGGAAAAGTCTGGTCTTTTAAAAACCATATTATTTGGTTGTATGTTGATATTTGATGTATAGATAAAATAATGACAGCCATAATATGTGTTATATCCCTACCAATTGTTTTTTTAAAGCTTTTTTGTATGTTAAAATTTGATCGTCTGTTATAAAACCAATTTGAAGCGCCATCTCGCGGAGTGACGTCACACCCTGTATATCTGGAGTGAGGCCGGCGGGCCATGCCATTGTTTTATATGCAGTGCATTGTATATTGCATTGTATAATATCAGTGCATCGTATATTGCATTGTATAATATCATAAAATTCATATATATATATATAATTCATATGCAATGCATTATATATATATATATATAAATAGACACACGCACAAACACACACACACACACACATACACACACACATAAACATACATAGATCCATATATATATATATATATATATATATATATATATATGATATATATATATATATATATATTATATATATATATAAAATATATATATATATATATAAAATATATATAAAATATATAAATTTTATATATATATATATATATATAAATTATATATTTTATATATATTTTATATATTATATATATATATATATTATATATATATATATAAATATAATATTTTATATAAGATTATATATATATATTTTATATATATATATATATATATAATTAATATATATATAATATATAATTAGTATTATATTTTATATATATATATATATATATTATATTAAAATTTAAAATTATATATATATATATATATATATAATATATATATATATTATATTATATATATTATATTATATATATATATATTTATATATATATATATATAAAATATATTTTATATATATTTTATATATATTTTTATATAAAATATATATATATATGGATCTATGTATGTTTTGTGTGTGTGTATGTGTGTGTGTGTGTGTGTTTTGTGCGTGTGTCTATTTATATATATATAATATAATGCATTGCATATGAATTATATATATAATATGAATTTTATGATATTATTTCATGCAATATACGATGCACTGATATTATACAATGCAATATACAATGCACTGCATATGAAAAAATGGCATGGCCGCCGGCCTCACTCCAGATATACAGGGTGTGACGTCACTCCCCGAGATTGGGGCTTCAAATTGGTTTTATAAACGATCAAATTTTAACAACAAAAAAGCTTTAAAAAAACAATTGTAGGGATATAACAATATTTTTGCTGTCATTATTTTATCTATACATCAAATATTTACATACAACCAATAATTGGTTTTTAAAAGACAGACTTTTCCTTTAAAAGGAAAGGGCATCAACTCAGGATATCAGTCACCACCTGCAGAACCAGAAAAACCTTTGAAAGAAAGGGATCTTTAATCTTGCAAGCGGTTTGTGAAAAAATAGTCTGAATAATAATAACAGATGGTTAAAGGGTTAAAAAAAAAATAATGTGTAGACCTCTAAGGTCTTAGCACTACGGGAAGGTATATAAAAAAAGCATAGGGAGGGTTTTTGGGTTAGCAATTAGTTGCTAAAAGTAAACAGTCTTGAGTAAAACGGAAAAAGTTAAAGATGGTTAAAGCAGGTGATGATTAATGGGTAAAGGTAGAATTAAGTACGAGGGATTGCAAGTGAAGTATAGTTTTATTTGAGGAAAAGAAGAAAGACTGTCAAAGCAAAAGTGTGGGATTCCATATTCGACGGGTTGGGGAGGTCAAAAGGGGAGGATAAGTGGGGGGAAAGCAAGGATAGGCTGCAGTAAAAGGACAGGACAACAAAATGTGTGGAACTAAAAGAGGACATTACAAGGGAACACAGGGGTTAATCGGAAAGTGACAGTTTGGGGCAAATAATAAGCAGGTGAATCTCTCCTTTCTTTTCCCGATGAAATGGAGCTGCCTGCCACTTTACCCCTGAAGTTTATGGATCCTCGGAAGGGCAAAAGGGTTTAGAGGAATAAGGAAACATAATTTCATCAGCTAGTTTTTTTTTACTGTTTGAATTCATGACAAAGATGCTCTTCAAAAGAAGGTAAGGCTGTAGGATTAGGGTACCCGTTTGTAGTTAATTGTTCCGGGCTGCATGTTTTAAAAAAACACGGGCAATCAGAATTCCACCATGGATTTGGGGGTATAAGGTTTTAAGGTTCAGGGAATGGCGATCTAACTGTAATGTAAACATTGTAGCACATCTGAAGGGATAGAAGGAAAGGGAAAGGGTAGGAATTGTCAGAGTAAAGTAAAAAATTTTAGTCAGCTCTATCAAAGCACCAGTGGGGGGATTTGGAAAGGGTTTTTGCAATGATTTAGAAAATCAAAGTGGGGGGAAAAGGGGCATAGAGAAAGGTAAAAGCATAAAAAAGTTGCATGCCAGTCAAAGTGTTTTGGGGGCTATCAAATTAAAAATAAAAGGTCAGATGGGAGAGGTTTTTTTCTAGAAAATCACCCCAAAAGTCGGGCGCATTAAAATCACCACTGTGAGGAAGGGTACATGGGGGAGTAAAGGCAAATGTGAACATCAACTCCATTTCATCAAAACAGACGTTGGGAAATTTCTTACTATGAAATTGCCACGTCTTCCTCTTGATCCCCCCATGTTTTCCCCTATGTCATGTTCTTTTCATTTCACCTTTTGTTGTCCTGTTCAACTTTACGCAACCCTGTACCTCTGCTTTCCTCATTACCCTCCTACTTTTACCTCCCATATAGTGCTAAGGTTGACCGGTGGGTTGGCTGCCCGGTAGGCTGGGGCCGGCTGGCTGGCTGGGGGTTTGGGCTGACCGGTAGCTGGTCGGCTACCGGTAGGCGGGCTGGCTGGCTGGCTGGGGGCGGGCTCGACTTGGGTCGGGCCCCCACGACGACGACAAGGGGTTCCCCCCTAGCTGGGGGGAACAGCACCGACAGCAGGGCAGCAGACCAGCAGTAGTAGTGGGAGCACACAGACCACCACCACAGCACAGGGGTGAAGGGGGAGGAGTTCGATCCGCTCCTTTCGGGCCCCCCTTTATTGGGGGGAAAAGGGTTTTTATCCTTGAAATATGGGTTTAAATACTTTTTCAGCCTTTGGGCCTCGCATCCCACCGTGAATATTTCCCCCCTTTTTTTCCACCCCCTACAGGATTTTTGATCTTGCCCTTTTTATACGCAGTAGGACTTTCTCAACTTTTTTTTTTTAACGTAAAGTTTACACCTCGTTGAATTTGCTATGTGTTTTAAAGCATTTTCAAATATGGGGACTGTAGTTTTGCACCCTGAAACTCAATCTGGGGCGTCTTTTTCCCTTTTTAAGTCCTTCTACAGTACCCGGGACGCGTTTTTTAACTTTTTCCTAAATTGACAATAAAGTGTTGGGGATGGATTCGTAAAACGCAAAAATTCCCAAAAGCGATGAAAAAATGTTATGTTGTGGGGGGGAACCCATACCGATCCCGACGGAGATAGAAATTTTTCCCCGAAACTCCATCCATTTTGTTGGGATTTTCTTCTTAAATTCAACTTTCTGAACACCCGCACACCAGCGCGAAAATGCAAACTCGCTTTTCACCCAGCGTTTTATTATAAATAGGGGAGGGGAGGGAGGGAGGGGGGGGGGTTTTTAAGCGATGATCATATTATTACTCTTTTTATTTATGGATTCCCCCAATCGTTCTTTTTTTTTCTTTTTTTTTAATGAATAATGTGGATGGCTCTCTTTTAAAAAAGTTTTTCAGGAATCCCTGCTATACCGACAAAACAAACAACATCAGGTAATTTGTGTGGTGGTTTTAAAAGAGTGTTCTCTCGACCGATAATCGGAAAACATCAATAATTTTCCTTTCTGAATAGGATTTGTTATATCCCCTTGATTATTCCAGCTAATTAGCGGATTTTTATGAGTTATCAAGATTCCTTCCAATAATCACGCTCATTGGTTTTTTGAAGAAATTTTTTCAGAGCGTTTTAACGGAATCATCACCATCTTCGAGATTATTATTTTTTTTTTTTAAAAAAAGGATTTTCAGTCGTCTCTGATTTTGTGAACAAATTTAAATTCACTTGGGGGAAATTTTTTTTGTTTTTTTTTTTTCGTCTTAAACGCTAATACCGATGGAGGGTAGGAAAGTACTTGATTTCCCTTTACTTTCTTTTCTTCTTCTTCTTCTTCCCCCTCCCCCCTCTCCTCCTCCTCCTCCCCCCTCCTCCTCCTCCTCCTCCTCCCCCTTTGCTTGCGCCCTCTTCCTTACCGCGTCTACAACAGGCGGGCGACGCTCCACTTTTACGTGACCCCATTTTCGCTCTGCGTGTGAGTTAGTGTCGTCCCCCGGGGGGGCGTCGCCCCCTCGGGGGTGTGGGGGAGCACTCGTAACTGCTGCTGCTGCTGTTCTTGTTTTTGTTGTTGTTGTTGTTAAATATTCCCCCCTTTCGGGGTAACTGGCCCCAAAGCACACTGTCAATACAAACTTGGGTTTAGGCAAAACTCTTTGAAACAGTACCATCTCCAGCAGAAACTCTTGCGAGAGAAGCCCGGAGAGGCGGATTAGCAAAGGGAAATGATCCCGAAAGGGAACCACCCTTTGAGTTCGGAGTTTCTTTTTTATAGGGAAAGGGGGGTTCTCGTTTGACGATCTCTTTTAATAAACTGATGTGGTTTTAGTTTCTTAGTATTTTAATTAGGGAAACGTTTCTTTAATAGCTTTAAAAATATCCGCAAATGCAGTCGTATGGTTCTTTTTTAACCCCGCAGATTTTTTTTTCGGTTTTTCTGAATACTTTACTCGGGAAATCTAAAAATCTGGATGTTTTTTACCTCCACCCATTATGGGGTGTTGTATTCTTCCTTATTTATGTGGGAAAACTGCTCTGATTTCCCCCATGAATAAAACTTTTTGGGCCCCCAAAGGAAATGTTACGAAAAATTTCTTTGTTTTTTTTTGCTTATTCTTTTCTTAAGATTTTATAGGGTAAACTCAGGGGGGAACATTTTTAACTAATTCTTTGGGATAAAACACACCCAAAAATTTTTCCCCCCTTAAAATTTCCAAATTAACCCGTATGGGTTTCTTTTATCAATTAATTTTATTTGGAAATTTCCTCCCTTTTTGCTGTGAAAACCTCGGTGGAAAGGGTTTCTTGATCTCGCTCCCGTCACCACCCTAAAGGTCGTTCCCACCCATGAAAAACTAAATTTTTTTCTAGGTTGGGGGGTTTTTTATACATCGCGTGAATTGCTTTTTTAAAGTCTCTGGTTTTGTTAGCTTATGCACTTCGGTTGGAGTACGTCCCCGGGGGTGTCTTGTATTCTTTGTTTTTGGCATTTACAATATCCGGTAAAACATCGATATATTTTAATGTATTTTTTTAGAGTAAATTCATAAATTTTACCTTTTTAAAGTTAATGGCTCGTTTCCCCCCAAGCACTCTATTTTTTGGCTGTAGGTGCTATATAGAATAATTTCTTTCCTCTAGATATTTTTTCAAAAAGCTATTATAAATTTTGGTTCCCATCAAAATTTCTCGATATTCCCTTAAACCCTCGGATTCCAACACTGAAATAAGTGGTTTGGGGGTTTCTGATGCAGTTTTTTCCCTTTTTGGGATGCACTCGCTAATCTAGAAAAACATCAAAAATACTAACAAAATCCAAAATTTCCCGTTTTTTTTGCTTTAAGTGTCTAAATCACCTAAATCACACCAAAAACACGCGTGGTTTAGGGAGAGTATTTTTCGACACGAAAAACGTTTTTTTTTTTTAATCTGGAGAGTGTAAACTCTATTCTCTTTAAAAAACCTCTAACACCTCGAGCTAAAACCGCGACCTTTTTTTTTTGATGCTGGTATAGATCTTTTCACTCCCAACCCGGGGGGTGATTTAATAATTCTCTATACTCGGAAAAAGTTTTCTTTTTCATCCCTTTAATACGTGTGGGACCGTTTGTTTTTGTTGTTGAAAATGTCATACAACTGTACTTCGGGAAGGAGTGCGAAAAATTTTAAACAACCAAAAGGGATAAAAAGGTTGTCTTTTCAAAACCGCATTTTATTATACCTACAAATTGGGGCTAATTGTTTACCAAATAGCTGCCTCCCAAAAATTCAATCTGAGAAAAGAAACGCGCTACAAGGAGAAGAAAGTGGGTGGCGTTTAAAGATATACTCGACTTTTTTTAAACCCTTATAAAAAAATTCTGCGTTATCAAAAGACGCTTTGATTTGCATTCCTTCCCTTGGTAAAGCTATCGCAGACAATTTGCGAATTTACTGCGCTGCTATAATTATCGTCTAATATTAGCAAAATTTTTAAAATGGGAATATCTATATGTAGAGGTCGAGTATTTCGGGAGATACCCGATTTGGGATGGTATTCCTTTTTTTTATCGGGGGGTTTTCCGGCCGCATATAACCACCCTTTCAATTCTCCCTTTTACTGCTTTACTAAATTCCCTAAACCCAAATCTGTTTTTCCCCCCAGTTTGAACACCCCCCTACAAAGATCCCACCGGTTGGGAAACAAATCAAAACACCCCCACTGTAACTCGATAATTTCTATTTATGATTCAAAAACAAAAAAAAAAAGAAAAGCAAGTATGGAGATATAAAATTTTTATTTTTCGTTGAACAGTAGTATTTGTAATAAAAAAACTATTAAAATGCGGTGATCGAGATGATGTGTTTTAATACACCACACACAACAAACACACCACACACACACACACACCCAAACCCACACACCACACCACAAACCCCACCACACACCACACACACGCACGCAACCGCTGTCAGGACTCTGAGTAAACCCCCACCATCCCACACATCCCCCCCCCCCCCAAACGTGTAAAATACCTTAAACCATAGGGGACAAAATGAGGGGTGAGCACCACCCCCCCCGCCGCCCCGCCCCCGCCCCCGCCCCCCCGCCCCCGCCGTCGCCACGCTGCCCTCGCATCCCCCCCCCCCCCCCTAGAGTGGGGGGAATAAGGAAAAAGAAGAAGAAGAAGAAGAAAGGGGGAAAAAGAAGAAGAAGAAAAGAAATCCTTCTCTGGTAAAAATATACTTGTTTATATACTTTTTTTATTTTGTTTAAATATTGTTGTTTTTTTTAAACATATGTCGAGACCATTTTTGTTAATCGTTCTCTTTTTTAGGTATAATGGAGACCGGCCCCACGGGTTTTTGGTAAAAAAATTCGAGGGAAGTTTTTGGGGCGATGACGAAGAAGAAGAAGAAAAAGAAGAAGAAGACAACAAAAAAAAAAAGGAAAAGGACCGCACATCACACATAGAGTGCGTATATGGGGTATGGGGGGTTTTTTTACATTTTTGATTCCCGAAAATGTATCACACGACCCCACGGTTTTTTTTCGGTTAAATTTGGGAAAATTTCCGGGAAAATGATGATTACACTAGAGAGACCTGGGGGAACCCCCCCCCAGTGTAAAAATCTACCCAAAAATTTACATTCTATTTCCAAAAAGAAAAATACAGGGGGGGAAGGAATTGTTCCCCTATACATAGTCATACCTAAACAAATCATTATCTAAGATGATTTTAATGAACTCATTATGAATGGATCCAAAATCTCATTAAACGATTAGAAGAATTGCTTAGCGAAAAGAAGGTTTTGGGTTTTATCCTAGAGGTGATTACTGGTTTTTAAAAAAACGTCGTAAAATGGCTCTTATTTAAAATCGGTGATTAAATTTTCCCTAAGGGGAATAGAGGGGAAGATGTGTTTTAACCCTAAATCGAAAATAGAGTTTTTTATTCATGTCTTTAAATATCCAGATTTTAGAAGTCACCCAAATATGGTTAAAGTGCAATCGTGAGTTTTTCGGCGTTTTTAAAGGGAGGGAAAAATAACAGGGATTAATTTGGGGGGGTTATAAGCAAAAAATTCATGGAAAAATATTCAAAATTGGAAAATCTTAATCGGGTTTTCCCCTTTTCATTTACAAAAAGACTCCAGAAAATTCCTCACTTGCTAGCATAATGATAATAATAATAAACAAGGAGTCTCCGGCAAAATCATGATTACTTTAGCGAGGAAAGGGGCAGATAAATACCCCTAGAATTTTCCTTTGTTATTTTCTAGGAGAGTCCCCCTGTGCTCTCATTTAAAGGGTTTTCATCTATTTTATCGCGACTTACCGATCCCCTAAGAAATTTATTTTCGGTTTTGTCAACCCGGGTGGTGGGTCAGGTGTTGTATGATGAGCAGTAAAATCTGTACGTTTTTTCAAAACCCTTTTTTTCCCAAACCGGGGAGTTACCTATTTTTCAGACATCCCCCTAAAACCCATCCCAGCTCACATGTAGCTTTTTTTTACTGGAATGCATTTCCGAAAAAAAATTTTTTTGGGGAATAAATAAAAGGGTGTGGGGGAAAGGCATGCATCGAGGGATTTCATTAGTTATATTTTCATAATAGAGAGGGTGATCAATTCTTTCAGTATTGCGGGTCCGAGCATCGACTCGTTTCATTGAAGACTTTCTGTTTGGGGGAGTATTAAAAAAAAAATTCCAAAACCCTCTTCACAGAAGGGGAGGATATCCGAAAAATTCAAAGAGGGAGATGCATGCGTTGTGCGGTCGCGCTTTTCCGAAGGAGTGAAAAAAACGACATCAGATAAATGATGCTCGAAAAAAATTTTTGGGGGCATGTTGCACGCGCCCCGTAACCCTTTAGAGCCAAACCAGAAAAACGATTTCCTTTTGTCATAATTGAGCTTGATATTTTATCATTTTAAAAGGAATTAACTCTTGACATACCGATTTAGGGCTTACCTAATCAAGGTTTAAAAAATTATCGAGTTCGAATAGGGGGCTTGGGTTTCTGGGTAGTATGGCTTTTTTAGGGGTAGTCTTGCGAATATTTTTTAAGACTCACATGAGTCAG
>NC_051429.1:3484455-3499455 GCF_015228065.2 Penaeus monodon | reverse complement strand
TTTGGTGGATTTCATGTTGCATTAATGGTGTCTGACTTCAAACTGATGGCGATGCGTTATGACTTGCATTTAAGGTTTCATGTTTGAACACGTTATAACATGTTGGTACAAGAATGTCCAGGTGCATTGAAATCAAAATCCTTCCATACGATTTTTATGGACGTTTTCATGAACACATATATATTTGATGTAAATAATGTTGATTATATATATATATATATATATATATATATATATATATATATATATATATATAATTTATATATATTTTTTTTTTTTTTTTTTTGGATAGCTTATATCGTTTAGTTAAATATATTTAATGTAAATCATGTTGATTTTTTTTTCTTTTATTGATTTTATTTTATTTTATTTTATTTTGTTTTAATTAATTTTGATATTATTTTTTTCACTTTTTTTTTCCCTCAGATTCGAATGGCGCCCGTTGGAGACGTGACGTCACCGTCATCCCCCGTGACATCACGAGACTCGCCCTTGACGTCACCTCCTTCCCCCGTGACATCACCATCTTCCCCCGTGACGTCACCATCTTCCCCCGTGACGTCACCATCTTCCCCAATGACGTCACGCGACTCGCCCGTGACGTCACCCTCCTCGTTCGTTGCCGGGGATGATGACGTAATAATAGGCAACGCTAGCAATGGCAATAAAGACCTTGTCGCGCTTCTAAGGGAAAAGTTGGCTCTTCTGGAGAGGGACAATGCTTATCTAAGGCGGAGGCTGCAGAAGGTTCGTTCGTGATACATTTACACGTACACGCACGAGCTTACGCACACGTACACGCACATACACACACGTACACACGTACAGTCACAAACATACACACCCGTACACGCACATACACACACGTACACACGCCACACATACATTCATAAACATACACATCCGTACTTACACGTACATTCACAAAAATACACACCACGTACACGCACGTATACACACGTACACGTACACAAACACTCACAATCACACGCAAATAAACATAAACGTACACAAACACATTACACACGCACGCATATATATATATATATATATATATATATATATATATATATATATATATATATATATATATATAATATATATATATATATATATATATATATATATATATATATATATATATATATATATAATTATTCTTTTTCACTTTTTCCTTTCCTCATTTCCTTTTCTCTCTCTCTTCTTCTTGTTCTATTTCTTTTTTTTTCTTCTTCTATTTCTGTATTGTTCCCTTTTTCCTCTTCTTTTTCTTCTTCTTCTTCTTCTTCTTTTTCTTCTTCTTCTTCTTCTTTTTCTTCTTCTTCTTCTTCTTTTTCTACCTTGTTCTCTTCCTCTTCTCAGGCTAAATAAAGTAAGATTTTTTTTTGACTTGTATAGAAATTATGAGAATGATAATAATAGTAATAATAATAATAATGATAATAAAATTCATAAAATAACAATGATAATAATAATAGTGATAATGATAATAATGATGATCACAACAGTAATAATAATAATGATAATAGTAATAACGATAAGAATATTAATAACGTTAATAATAATGATGATAATAATAATAATTAAAATAATTATTATGATCATGATAATAATGATAAAATAAATAATGATAATGTTGATACTAATAATGCTATTGATAATAATAATTACTATGATAACAAGAATGATAACAATAATATCAATGATAATGATAATATTAATAATGACAATAATGAAAATACTAGTAATAATGATATGATAATAATAATATGATGATAATGATAATATAATGATAATAATAATGATAATGATAATGATAATAATATTGATAATATTATCGCTATTATTATTTTTTTATTATTATTATTATTACTATTATCATTATTATTATTATTATCATTATTATTATTATTATTATCATTATTATTATTCTCATTATTCTCATTATCACTGATACATTTATGTATATATATATGTTTTTTTATGTATAATAACAAAGATAACAATAAATATTATTATCATAGGCATTATTAGCATAAAAGTAATGATAATGATCATTATCGTTATTGATGTTTTTATTGTTATTATCGTTATAATTATTAGTGATATTGTTGTTATTATTGAGAGAGAGAGAGAGAGAGAAGGAGAAAACGAGAAGGGAAAGATGGGAAAGAGAAAGAGAGAGAAAGAAATAAAAAAAGAGAGAGAAAAAGATAAAGAGAGAAAGAAGGAGAAACAGAGAGAGAGAAAAAAATAGAGAAAAGTGTGAGAAAGAGAGAAAGAAAGAAAGAGAGAGAGAGAGTGAAGGAGAAAGAGAGAAAAACAAAGACAAAGAGAGAGAGAGTGAAGGAGAGAGAGAGAGAGAGAGTGAAGGAGAAAGAGAGAGAAAGATAGAAAGAATGAGAGAGAGTGAGAGGAGAGAGAGAAAAAAAAACAGAGATAGAAAGAGAGAGAGAAAAGAAATATATATTATCCGTATCATTTTTTCTTTTCTTTTCTTCTTCTTGTTATTTATTATTAATGTTATTATCATTCCTATTATTATTATGAATTTTATTCTTACTTGTATATTATTATTATTATTGTTATCATTATTATTATCATCATTATTATTATTATTATTATTATTATTATTATTATCATTATCATTATTATCATTATTAATCTTTACTTATTATTATTGTTATTTTTAATGATACCAAACGGAATAGTGATTATATTTATTGTTATTATTGTTTATCGATGAATAATTAAATAATTAATTGTTAGAAATTAGTAAAATTATCTAATTATCATTACTTTTATCAAAATTATCTCTAGCACTCCCTTTTTATCAATTAATATTAATTAGATATTAATTAGTTAGAATAAAGATCAACTATCATCTTTAATTCCTTATCAACACGTGATGTTTCATTATTATTACAATTATTAGCATAAATATTAGTAAATATTAATTAAAAAAAAAAAAAATATATATATATGTATATATCTATATATATATATATATATATATATATATATATATATATATATATATATATATATATATATATATTATCAAATGTTAATAAATATTGGTTAAAGGTTATTATTATTATTATTATTAATATTTTCATTACTATTACTAATACTATTATCATTATTATTATTATTATTATTGTATTTATTACTATAATTAAGATAATAATTAGAATTTATTTGTCATTATCCTTTGAAATAATTATGGATTATTAAGATATAATTAATTAATATAATTATTAAGATAAGTAATGATATCTTCATTATTTTCTTTAATTATGATGATTATTAATTATCATCTTTGATTATTATCTTGATATTGCTTGTTATTTTATTTTTTATTTTTATTTTTATTTTTATTTTTAGGCAGAATCTCCCTTAATGGAAGAGAGAGGAAGAGAGAGAGTGGAGGAGAATAAAGGAGAGAGAGACAAAGAGAAAAAAGGAGAGATGGGAGAGAGAGACAAAGAGAAGAAAGAAGAGATGAGAGAAAGAGACAAAGAGAAGATAGAAGAGATGGACAGAGAAGACAGAGAAGTGAAGAGAAAGGAGGAGAAAGGAGGGGAGGAAGAGAAGGAGAAGAGAGAAGAAAGAAAGGAGAAACAGAAGGAAAAGAGAGACGAAAGAGGGGAGGAAGAGGAACCGAAAATGACCCACAGGTCAAGGGAGGCCGACCTGAGTCACCTGCTCGACCTCTGCCAACGGAAACTCGAAGTTTTGGAGAGAGAGAATGCTGATCTCAAAGTAAGCTTTTCTTTAGACTCATCCTTCCGTTTTATCTTATTTTGATTATTATTTTATTATTGTTATTATTATTATTATTATTTTTATTATTTTATTATTATTATCATTATTTTTTTTTTTTTTGGGGGGGGGAGGGGGTTTATTGATTTTTTGTTTTGTTTTCGAGAGAGAAAATGTAAAAGTAAGCTTTTCTTGAAACTTTGTTTATCTATTTATTTATTTATTATTATTATTATTATTATTATTATTATTATTATTATTATAGTTATTATCATTATTAATGTTTTTATTTATTAATATTTTTTTTATTCAAATTCAACTTTTTTATATTTGTTTCAAGTTCTATTTTAATTCATTATTAATGTTGTTGTTGTTATTACTATTATTGTTGTTGTTGTTGTTATTGTTATTATTGTTGTTGTTGTTATCATTATGTTGAAATTAAGGTCTGTTTATCTTTTTATTTTTTACTTTTATCCATGTGTGTTTTTTTAGTCTATTCTTTACTCTCTCTCTCTCTCTCTCTCTCTCTCTCTCTCTTTCAATCTATCTATCTATCTATCTATCTTTCATCTCTCTCTCTCTCTCTCTCTCTCTCTCATCTCTCTCTTTCTCTTTCATACTGTAATAATGATATTGTAATAAGAATGAAAATAAACAACGATAATGAATAATGATAATAATAATAATAATGATAAAAATGATAATGATAATAATAATAATGATAATAAAGATATAATAATGATAATGTTAATGATAATGATAATGATATAATAATGATAATATTATTATTAGTAGTAGTAATTGTAATAATAATAACAATATTATTATCATTATTATTAATGGTGATAATAATGATAATAATAATCTGGCAATAATGATGATATTGCAATGATTGCAATGATGACTCGCGCCTTTCTGTTGCAGGAGCAGTGCCGGGCGTCAGAAAGGGAGAAAGTTCAGTTAAGATCGAACATCAGGAAGGTCAGTGCTAACTGGTTCGAGCGGAAAGCCCGAACTGAGAGTGAAGGAGGAGGAGAGAGAGGTGGGAGAGCAGGAGGAGAAGCAAGAGAGAGAGAAGGTGAAAGAGATGGAGGAGGAGAAGGAGAAGGAAGAGAGAGAGGTGAAGGAGGAGGTGGAGAAGCGAAGGGGGGAGAAGCGGAGATGAAGCGAAGAGAGGATGAAGGGATAAAGGATAAAGGAAGAGAGAGAGGAGAAGGAGGAGGGAAAGGAGGAGGAGACAAGGAGGTCCCCCTCGCCGCCAGAGAACAGGAGGAGAACGAACACACCCAAAAAGCGAAAGAGGAGGAGGGAGGAGGACGTGGAGGAGAAGGGGAGAGCAGACGAGCCAACGAAGAAACCGAAGGAGGAAGAGCAGAAGAAGAAGGAGACGAAGACGATGACGAAGACAGACAAGCCATCATCCGCAAGCTGCAGGACATCCCGAGGCTCCTGACGGAGGTGTCCTTCCAGGCCTACAAGCTGGAGATCACGGAGAGGATGTGCCGCGAGCTGAGGAAGAGGGTCAGGGACTACGAGACGGTGATTGACGAGCAGGAGGTGGTCATCCACGGGCTCAAGGACCAGCTCCAGACCTACTTCTCCGACAACCAGCAGATGGCGCAGCAACTGACGTCCTTCTCGAGGATCTTCGAGGACTTGGAGGTCTCGGAGAGGACGACGACGGGGGGCGTGAGTGGCAGCTTGGAGGAGGAGGAGGAGGAGAAGGACAAGGAGGAGGAGGAGAAGGAGGAGGAGGAGAAGGGAGGCGAGGGTCTCTACAGCCTGCCTACCGCGGACGACCTGCGCCAGATGTCGTCGAGCGTGAGCCGGACGTACATCAAGCTGCGCGACCTGATCTACGAGAAGAAGTCCCTCGTCACCGAGATCGACCGCCTGAAGGTGCTCAACCTCGAGCTCCGGCGGAGGGTCGAGCAGCAGGAGTCCCGCCTCGAGGGGGTCACGGACGCCCTCCACTCGACTTGGCTCCTGGTCTCCAACATGAAGGAGGAGCACGCCCGGCTCCACACCTCCGAGTCCATCCTCCGCTACGAGCTCAAGGGCAAGCGCGAGCTCCTGCAGCACCTCAAGGAGGAGCTCGAGTGCTCGCGGGACCAGTGGCACCGCATCCGCCAGATGAACTCGGAGAGCGAGGGCGAGTGGGCGAGCATGAAGGAGGAGCTGAACGCGCGGAGGAGGAGGAGGGGGGAAGCAGAAGGAGAAGGAGAAGGAGGAGAAGGAGGAGCAGAAGGAGGAGGAGGGGGGGGGATCCCAAGCCCTCCCCTTCCCTTGCCTCCCTCCTCGGCCAAGTTCGAACCGCCGGTCGACCTCCTCCTCGACATGGCACTCGAGTACGGGGTCGTCGACGCCGAGGACGACTTAGCCACGAGCATCGTGGCCGCCATGGAGGGCGAGGACATGCACGCCTCGAGGCTGAGGGAGCTCGAGGACCAGTGCTCGTACTTGTACCACAAGCTGATGTCCTCGACGTCCCGCTCCCTCGCCCTCGCGTCGAGGCTGTCCGCGCTCCACCAGCAGTACGGCGACGAGGAGGACGAGGAGGACTATGACGAGGACGAGGACGAGGATGATGGGGATATTTATTACGAAGAGGAGGAGGAGGAGGAGGAGGAGGAGGAAGAGGGAGAAGGTGGTGGAGTAGGAGGAGCAGAAGGAGGATATTCTTTCCTCGGGTCTCCTCATTCGGGCGTCGCGTCTCCAACACAACTCCTCCCCAGTCACACCACCTCCTCTCCTTCCCCCTCCTCCTCCAACGCCCCTGCCACCTCCTCTCCCACCTCCAACCCTCTCCCCAACACCCCCCCTCCCTCTCCCTCCCCAACACCTCTCCTTCCCTCCCCCTCCCCAACGCCACCCTCCCCAACACCCCCCCCTCCCTCTCCCTCCCTCTCTCCCTCACCCCCCCGCAGGAGGACGACCTGAGCAAGCGCCTGATCAACTTCCTGCCACGGAAGATCGAGATCCTGCGCCGCGAAAACGAGAAACTTGAGGAAAAAGTCAAGTCTCTGCTCGACGAAAGGGAGAGGAGGGAAGGCGAGAAGGAAGAGGAGGAAGAGGAGAGGAGGAGGGAGGAGGAGGAGCGGGAGAGGAGGCGAGGGGAAGAGAGGGAGACGAGGAGGAAGGAGGTGGAGCAGCTGAGGATGGAACTGGAGACGGAGAGGAGAATAAGGAAGCAGCAGGAGGAAAAACTGGAACATTTGGGGAAATGCGTCGACGAACTCAAGCTGGAGAGGAACGGACAGGTAAAGGAGGGAGGAGGGGTAATCGACGATAATTGACGATAATTGGCGATAATCGACGATAATCGACGATAATTGACGATAATTGACGATAATTAACGATAATTAACGATAATTAACAAATGGGAGAAGAGAGATGATGGAGTCGATAAAGAGAGGAAGAGGGATAATCGACGATAATTGACGATAATCGACGATAATTGACGATAATTAACAAATGGGAGAAGAGAGATGATAGAGGGGCGAAGGAGGGAAGAGGATAATTAACGATAATGAGCAATAACGTGATTAACGATAATTAACGATAATTGACGATAATTAAGGATAATTGACGATAATCGACGATAATTAAACAGATGGGGGAATGAGAGGTAATTGGGGAGGGATAATGGGCGATAATTAACGATAAAGAATGAGGAAAGAGATAATTGAGGAATAATAACTGAGATAATTGAGGCGAATGAGGAAAGAGATAATTGGAGAAAGATAAGAGATGATCAAAAGGGGCGAAGGAAGGAAGAGAGATGATGGCCGATAATTAACGATGATTAACAAATGGGGGAATGAGAGATAATCAACGATAATCTCTCATTAGTAGGATTAACAAAGGAGGGAAGAGAGATAATTAACGATAATAAGTGGGATAAACAAAGGAGGGAAGAGAGATAATTGACGATAATTTACAAATGGGGGAATAAGAGATAACTGGGGAGAGATAAGGGACGATAATAGGTAGGATTAGCAAAGGAGGGAAGAGAGGTAATGGGCGATAATTAACGATAATTAACAAATGGAGGAAGAGAGGTAATGGGCGATAATTAACGATAATTAACAAATAGGGGAATGAGAGAAGAGAGAGACAGTTGGCGATAATTGCTTGAAATAATAAAGTAGAGAAGAGAATAATTAATGATAATAGATAGAATCAACATATAAAAGATGAATAGAATTTTTGTTAATTCATTTCCCATTTTCTGTCTAGTTCACATTTTCTTTCTCTCAAACCGATTCCCATTATCTCTCAAATTCCCATTTTCTTTCTCATACTCATTCCTCGTTTTCTTTCCCAAATTCCCATTATCTCTCAAATTCCCATTTTCTTCTTCTCAAACCGATTCCCCGTTTTCTTTCTCAAACCGATCCCTGTTTTCTATCATATTCCCATTTCCTTTGTCGGAAATTCTCTTTTTCACTCAAATTCCCATTTTCATTCTCTCAAATTCCCCCGTTTTCTCTTCCCAGATCATCGAGGCGGAGGAGAAACTCAAGCAAAAGGTGGAATCGCTGAGTCAAAGAGAAAAGGAATATTCAAACCTGAAAGAAGATCTGGAATCACTTCGAGAGAAATACGAGGAGAGAGGAAACATTCTCAGGATTGCGAATGAGAGGGTGGGACAGGTAAGGATGAATAAGAGAGAGAGAGAGAGAGAGAGAAAGAGAGAGAGAGAGAGAATAAAGAAAGAGAGAGGGGGGAAGGGGGGAAGGGATAAGAGAGAGAGAGAAAGGTAGATGGATAGAGAGAAGAGAGAGAGAAGAGAGAGAGAAGAGAGAGAGAGAGAGAGAGAGAGAGTGAGAGGAAGAGAGAGATAGAGAGAGAGCGAGAGGAAGAGAGAGATAGAGAGAGAGAGAGAGAGAGAGAGAGAGAGAGAGAGAGAGAGTGAGAGAGACGAGAGAGAGAGAGGAAGGATGAAAGAGGAGGAGAGAGAGAGAGAGAGAGAGGAGAGGAAGAGGAAGAGGAGCAGAGAGAGAGAGAGAGAGAGAGAGAGAGAGAGAGAAAGAGAGAGAGAGAGAAGAGAGAGAAAGGAGAGGAGAAAGAGGAGAGAGATGAGAGAGAGAGAGAGAGAGAGAGAGAAGGGAGAGAGAAAGAGAGAGAGAGAGAGAGAAGAGAGTGAGAGAAAACGATTAAGTCAGAATAAAAGTAAGATAGATAAGATAAGAGAAGAGAAATTATTGATTAATCTATGAAACTTTTTAGAGGTTTATATAAGGACCGTGTATATTAATCTAAAAATTATTGATTCATATATGAATCTTTATATTATTATTATTATTATATTTATCATATTATTATATTATTATTATATTAGAATTATATTTATTATATTATTATATTATTATTATATTAGAATTATATTTATTAGAATTATATATATAATGATAAATTATTATTATTATTATCATTATATTTTTCTTTTTATAAATATAAATCTATCAGTACAAGTGCAATATATGATAAAAAAAAAAAAGTATGTATATCTATATATATCTACATATTGTTTTCCTTTTTTTCCGTGTTACTGTTATTGTGTTTCATTATTTTTTTATTTACTTGTTTTACTTACAGCTGGAAAATTGTGAGAAAGTGTCACAAAATAAATTGCATTTGGCAACTGTACAGGTAGGTTGTAAGTAATTCTTTTCAAGATTATCAATATTAATATATATTTTTTTTACTAAGATTATTATTTTGTTGTTGTTGTTGTTATTGTTATCGGTAGTATTACTATTGTTATTGTAATTATTGTTATCATTATTTTCATTATCATTAATATTATTATTATCATTTTATTGTTATTATTATTATTTCTTTCATTATCCTTTTTATTGCTACTATTATTATTAACATCATTATTATTATAATTACTATTATTATTATTATAATAATAATTATTATTATCATTAATATTATTATTATTATCATTATTATGATTATTATCATTATTATTATCATTATTATTATTAGTAGTAGTAGTAGTATTGTTATTATTGTTATTATATGTGATAAGTATTTATTATTGTCGATGTCAATTTTGTTGTTGTATATATATTTTTGTATAACTGAATTCGATAATTAATACGATTATTATATATATTTTTTTAAACACACATACATTACACACACATAAACGTACACAAAAACGTCCATATCCCCCCCCCACACACACACATACATACATATACACACATATACACGCAAACGTACACACACATACAAACACACACACACACACACATGCACACATACACACAAACACGTCCACATGATCCCACCACACACACACACACACACACACACAAACGTACACAAACACCAAACACACACACACACACACATAAATGTACAAAAACGTACACGAACACGCTCACACCACCACCACCCCACCCCCCACGACACACATACACAAATAAACGTACACAAACGTACACATCCCCCCCCTCCCCGCAGGCAGCCGAATTGAAGAAAGCTCACGATGAACTGAACAGGGAATATGACCAACTGAAGAAAGAAGTAATTAGGATTAAAGAAGAAATGAGGAAAATGAGAGAAGAGATGGAGCGGAATAAGGCAGAGAGGGAAGAAGAACAGGAGGTGAGAGAGAAAGAGAAAGGAGAGAGAGGGGGGGAGGGAGGGAGGGAGGAGAGAGAGAGAGAGAGAGAGAGAGAGAGAGAGATGGATGGAGGAGAGGGAATAGGGAGGGATGGAGGGAGGGAGAGAGAGAGAGAGAAAGACAGAATGAGCGAGAGAGAGAAATGAGAGAGAGAGAGAGAAAAAAATTATCTGTCATTCCCTTTTTCTATTGTCATCCTTTCTCCCCTTTTTATCTCTATCTTCATCTTTATCTTTATCAGCTGATTCACTTATTTCCACCTTTATCAGTGGCTTCCTCTTTCCCTCCTTCATTCCTTCCATCACTTCTTCCCCTTAATTTTTATCTCTGTCTTCATTCTTCCTTCCTCCTATCTTTATCCATTGCATCAATATAATTTTATCCCCATCTTCATCCTCTTCACCCCCTATTCCCACCATTTTATCATAAGTTTCCTCTGTCCCCATCTTCATCCTCTCCACCCCCTATTCCCCATTTTTATCGTAAGTTTCCTCTATCCCCATCTCCATCCTCTCTACCCCGTATTCCCCATTTTTATCGTAAGTTTCCTCTATCCCCATCTCCATCCTCTCTACCCCCTATTCCCCACTTTTATCGTAAGTTCCCTCTCTTCCCATCTTCATCCGTTAATTCCTCATTCCCCCTTTCAGGGCTGGCGACAGCAGAGCGAGGCTCTTGCGGAAGCTACATCTCACATCTCGAGCCTCGAGGGCGACCGAAGGAGGCTGGAGGTGGCACTCGAGGAGAGAGAGGAAGAGGAGGAGGTAAGAGAGGAGAGAGAGAGAGGGGGGGGAGAGAGAGAGAGAGAGAGAGGAGGGGGGGAGAGTGAGAGATAGAGAGAGAGAAAGGGATGAGAGAGAGGAAAGGGAGGAGGTAAAAGTGGGAAGAGAAAGAGAGAGGAGAGGGAGGGAGGCAGGGGAAAGGAATAGGAGGAAGAGGTAAGAGAGATGGAGAAAGAGAGAGAGAGAGAGAGGAAAGAGAGAGAGAAAAAAAAAGGAGAGAGATAAAGAGAGAGAGAGAGAAACGAAGATGGTGATGGAGATAGACAGAAGCTGAAAGACAGACATAGACATTTAATGATTATGATATATATATATATATATATATATATATATATATATATATATATATATATATAGAGAGAGAGAGAGAGAGAGAGAGAGAGAGAGAGAGAGAGAGAGAGAGAGAGAGAGAGTAATATTTTAATAGAGACATAGATAGATAGATAGATAAACTAAATTGTTATATCATTTGATAGTAATATCTATCGGTAATATAGTCTATCAATATTATCATAACATTATCTATTAATGGTTAAATACACAAAACTATGCTTTGATTTCCAGACTGATTGTTAATACAATTAGTTCAGTTAATTATTAACTTATTCATATGATCATTAAATGGCTAATAATAATAGAGACGATAATAGAGGTAATAATGATTAATTAAAAGAGATAATAATAATTTTGATTAATTAATAATAATGATTAATTAAAAGAAGATGGTAGTATAGGTAATAAAAGAGATAATAATGATTAATTAATTAATAAGCTAAATCATAAGATTACTTGATTACCCTAATGCATAATCAATTATAAAAATCATAATTATGCATTCATCATGAATGCATAATTACCTTTATTATTTATTAATTATGAATGCATAATTAATTATAAAAATCCTAATTATGTATTCATTATGAATGTATAATCAATCATAAAACTTAATAATTTATTCATTATGTGTGCATAACTAATTATTCTTCCCCAGGAGAGGCAACGGAAGGAACAAACAGGAGATGAGAAAAAAAATGAAGAAGAAGATGAAGATTTGAGGGAAAAAGTTATTCAGTTATTAAGGTAACTTTTTTTTTTTAATATTGTTTGGCTTTGTTTCTTGTCTTCGTTTTTTATCTTATATATATATATATATATATATATATATATATATATATATATATATATATATATATATATATATGATTTGTTATATTTATTCTTTTTTTTTGTCTCTCTCTCTCTCCCTCTTCCTCTCTTCCTCTTCTCTCTCTCTCTCTCTCTCACTCATCTCTCTCTCCCTATCTATCTATCTATCTCTCTCTCTCTCTCTCTCTCTCCCTCTCTCTGTCTGTCTGTCTCTTTCTCTCTCTCTCTCTCTCCCTCTCTCTCTCTTTCTCTTATTATTGCCATTATTGTTATTGTTATTATCGTTATTATTATTATTATTATTATTATTATTATTATTATTATTATTATTATTATTATATATTATCATTATCATCATCATCAGTATCATTATTATTATCATCATTATCATTATCATTAATATTAATATCCTCATCTTCAATAGTATTATTGTTATTATCATTATCATTACCATAAATATCGTTTATGTAAATATATGAATGTTTTTAATCTTAATAGGACATTATTATTAGGATTGTTATTATTAGAATTACATTGTTATTAAATTTAGTATTAAAATCACTCTATTATTATTATAATTTGTATTAAAATTACATCATAATTATAACTGTCATTATTGAAATCACATGAGGAGGATGAGGATTAAATATCATTTTCATTAATTTCATTAATTATCATTAATTATCATTTTCATTTTGTTAACCTTATTGTTGTTATTCCTGTTTTTATCACATTTTTTATATATTTCCTTTTATTAATTTATACTTTTTTTCGGTTAATATATATATATATATATATATATATATATATATATATATATATATATATATATATATATATATATCAATGTTGAAAATCATTCAGTAAATGGTGACTTATTTTTATTATTATTATTATTATTATTATTATTATTATTATCATTATTATTATCATCATTACATTTATTCCACAATTACTTTATTTTTTTTCTATATAAATTTTTTCTTCTTTTTATTTTTTCATTCTTTTTTATTTTTCATTTCTATTCTTATTTATTTATTTATTAATTGATTTCCGTGATTCACTCTTTCTCATTCTCCTTTATTCATTCTCTCCTTCTCCATTATCCACTGCCTTTTATTCATTCTTATTCATCGCCTCTTATTCCCTTTTATCCTTATTATTCATTTATTAATTTCCTGTGTTTTATGCATTGCCTGCCATTCACTCTTTTATTCATTTTCATCCATTGTCATTCATTATTCACTCTCTTCCACTCTTATTCACTCTGCTTTTTATTTATTCACTCTTATTCACTCTCACTCACTCTCATTCACTCTTATTCACTCTCCCCTTTATCCATTCACTCTCACTAAATCTCCCTAACTTTCACTCACTCTCATTCATTCTCCCCCTTATTCACTCTCTCTCATTCACTCTCCCCTTTATTCAGTCACTCTCATTCATTCTTCCCCTTTATTCAGTCACTCTCATTCACTCTCTTTTTTTTTTTTTTTAAACATCTTTATTTATAGTCATCATACAGATAGTTACATAGGTTGAAACCAGTTTATTTTTAAAAAAACATTTAGGTTTCTTTTTGCGGGTTAAAAGTTACTTATCTACAGGAACTTATTTGAAAGCCCAACCTATTTTCACTATAAAAAATTAACAGTTCACTCTCCCCTTTATTCAGTCACTCTCTTTCACTCTCCCCTTTATTCAGTCACTCTCATTCACTCTCACTCACTCTCTTTCACTCTCCCCTTTATTCATTCACTCTCACTCACTCTTTTTTCTCTCCCTCCCCTACCCCCCCGCTCCCCCCAGCCGGCGCGAGCGTGCGTGTGACGAATGCTTATCCATTCGTGAGGAATTGGCTTCGTTCGTGACCTCGTCTTCTCTGCTGTCGACGAGGAGGACGGAGGGAGAGGCAGGTGAGAGAGAGGGAGAGGGAGTGGGAGAGGGAGAGGGAGTGTGGGAGGGTGGGTGAGAGAGAGGGAGAGAGAGGGAGGGAGAGGGAGAGGGAGTGTGGGAGGGTGGGTGAGAGAGAGGGAGAGGGAGTGGGAGAGGGAGAGGGAGTGTGGGAGGGTGGGTGAGAGAGAGAGGGAGAGGGGAGGGAGTGGGGAGGGGGGAGAGAGGGGAGAGGGGGGAGAGTGGGAGAGGGAGTGAGAGGGGAGGGAGAGGGAGTGGGGAGGGGGGTGAGAGAGAGGGAGAGGGGGAGGAGGGAGAGGGAGGGAGGGAGAGGCAGAGAGAGAGGGAGTGGGGAGGAGAGGGAGGGAGGAGGGGAGTGTGGGAGGGTGGGTGAGAGAGAGGGAGAGTGGGAGAGGGGAGGGGGGGAGTGATGGGAGGGTGGGTGAGAGAGGGGAGAGGGAGAGGGAGAGGGAGTAGGGAGAGAGGGAGTGGGGAGGGTGGGGAGGGAGAGGGAGGAGAGGGAGAGAGAGGGAGAGGGAGGGAGTGGGAAGAGGGGTAGGGGAGTTTGAGAAGAGGGAGGTGGAAGTGAGAGGAAGAGGGTGAGGTTGAGGAAGGGAGAGAGAGGTGATAGAGGAGGGGGAGAGAGGGAAGGGTAGCAGAGTGATGTGGATGTATGAGAGAAGGAAAACATAGATAATAGAAATAAGGTTAGAGAGAGGAAGAAGGATAGGAAGAGCGAGGTGAAGAGATTACGAGAAAGATAAA
>NC_051429.1:3469455-3476955 GCF_015228065.2 Penaeus monodon | reverse complement strand
ATAAAATATATATATATTTATATATATATATATATATATTGTGTGTGTGCGACAATACTAATAATATAGATATATATATATATAGATATATATATATGATATAGATTAGATATATTCAGATATATATGAGATAGATATATATAGAATATTATATATAAATATATTATATATAATATATAAATATATATATATATATATATATATATATATATATATATATATATATATGTATGTATATATACATACATACATATATATGTACATATATATGCATGTGTGTATATATATCTATATATATATATATCTATATATATATATATATAATACATGCATATATGTGTACATATATATGTATGTATGTAATATACATATATATATAGTATATTATATATATTCTATATATTATATATATATATATATATATATATATATTAATATATATATATGTGTGTGTGTGTGTGTGTGTGTGTGTGTGTGTGTGTGTGTGTGTGTGTGTGTGTGTGTGTCTGTCCATCCATATACCCATTATTTTATATAATTATGTGATGTTTTAGCAGTGTTAATATTACGATTAAGTAAAATATTGTATTGAAGTAACGTGTGGAGAAAAATGTTTTGATATTTATGATTATTATTAATAGAAGTACTGTTATTATAACAACTTATTTCATTATCATTATTAATATTAGCATTAGTTTTCTCATCATCCTTATTATTATTAATATCATTAATTTGGTTTATTACTATCACCATCATCATTACATCTGTTATCCTTTATAATATCATCGTAATATTTTTTTGATAGAATTTGATATTATATAATGAAAATTAAGTCTTTTCTGCATTAAAAAAAAATTATGCTAATTGCCATCTTAAAATAATGGCACACCAAATGAAAAGCAATTAAGATTCATAAGAATTCATATAAATGAATAATTATATATATATATATATATATATATATTTTATTTTAATATATTAGGCAATATGGGCAATATATATATATATATTATATATATATATAAAATATATATATAAATTATAAAATATATTATATGCAAAATATATATATATTATAATATATAATTTTATATATAAAATATATTTAATATATTATATATATATATATATATATATATATATATATATATATGGAGATATCTGGGAGCTGCAGATTGTTCCTGTAAAGGGTAAAAAAATATATATAATGTAATTTGTTTGTACACAAAGCCCTCGTTAATTTTTTTTCTGTTTTCCTCCATTTTGTTTAGTTTATCCTTCATTTATCTTTATCTACTGTTTTTATCTTTATCTTTATCTACTATTTTTATCTTTATCTACTATCTATATCTTTATCTTCTATCATAAAGAGAGAGAGAGAAAGAGAGAGAGAGAGAAGAAGAGAGAAAGAGAGAGAAGGAAAGAGAAAGAGAGAGAGAGAGAGAGAAAAAGAAAAGAAGAAAAGAAAGAGAGAAAGAAAGAGAGAGAGAGAGAAGGTAGGAGAGAGAGAGAGAGTTAGAGAGAGAGAGAGAGAGAAGAAGGAAGGAGAGAGAGAGAAAGGAAAGGGAGACAGAGAGAGAGAGAGAGAGAGAGGGGCAGAGAGAGGAGGAGGAGAGAGAGGGGAGAGAAAGAAGGAGAGAGAGAGGGGCGAGAGAGAGAAGGAAGGAGAAGAAGAGAGAGAGAGAGGAGGGGAGTGAAGGAGGGAGAGGAAGGAGGAGAAGAGAGAGAGAGGAGGAGAAGAGAGAGAGAGAGAGAGGAAGAGAGAGAGAAGGAAGGAGAGAGAGAGAGGAGAGAGAGAGAAGAGAGAGAGAGAGAGAGAGAGAGAGAGAGAGAGAGAGAGAGAGAGAGAGAGAAGGGAAGGAGAGAGAGAGAGAGAGAAAAGAAAGAGAGAGAGAGAGAGGAGAGAGAGAGAGGAGAGAGAGAGGAGAGAGAGAGAGAGAGAGGAGAGAGAGAAAGAGAAAAGAGGAAGGAGAGAAGAGAGAGAGAGAGAGAGGAGGAGGAGAGAGAGAGAAGAGAGAGAGAGAGAGAGAGAGAGAGAAGGAAGGAGAGAGACAGAGAGAGAGAAGGAAGGAAGGAGAGAGAGAGAGAGAGAGAGAGAGAGAGAGACTCTCTCTTGTGTGTTTGTTATAGACCCCAGTGGCAAGGACCTGAACCCTTGATATTTCTCCAGAATCACCTCAACTACTTGCTTCATCAGCACTCCACAAAAAATATCATAATCGTAGGTGATCTAAACCAGTACCTGGTGGCTAGGTCATTCGAAGATCTATTAGACACCTTTGGTCTGGCAAATCTTGTTCATCTCTTGATCCCATCATCACTGACCTCCCTGAGCTGTAACATATCACTCTGTGGGGACCGTTGGCTCTTCTGACCACTATGCCATCCTTACCAGGCTCAACATCAGAGCTATACGGGAGGAAGCGTTTACACGCACAGTATGGCACTGGGACAGAAGTAACTGGCAGGGCCTTCGAGACACACTGAATGAAACAGAAGGGAACAACATTCTGGTTGGAGATGTAGACGACCAAGCCCAAGCTCTGACACGCTCTGGATCAACCTTGGTTTGGCCCTCACTGCAGAGCAGCAGCAGACAACAAATCCAGGGCTTGGGTCCGCTACAAACGTAACCCCACAAGCCTAAACAAGCAACTCCAAGCCGCTGCCTGCTCCAGGATGAAGAGGACACAGAAGTGGGTCATCTTACATTGGAAAGAGGACCTGCGGGCCAGGCTGATTGGCCAGTCACTGGGAGGTAAATCCTGGTGGAGCTGCATTAAGCAACATCAGGGTTTTACGCCAGACGATAGCATCCCTCCTCTCGGCAAGTCAGATGGGTCTGTGGCTACCTCAAGCCAGGAGAAAGCAGAACTTCTTGCCAGCTACTTCACCTGTAAAATGACTGTCCCTGAAACCAACGTGCCTCCCCCTGGATAGCCACCACAGACTCGATCACGGCTCTACAATGTGTCTATCACAGAACAAGAAGTAAAAAGGGAACTCAAGGACTTGGATGTGACGAAGGCTGCGGGGCCAGACAAAATCAGCCCTCGTACTCTGGTTCAGTGTACCGACCAGCTGGCCACACCACTTGCTGCACTGTTACAAACATGTATGGTACAGAAGACATGGCCAAAACTATGGAAGACTGCAAATGTTGTTGCCATTCACAAGAAGATGAGCAACACATCTCCCATGAATTATAGACCCATATCTCTCTTGTACATCCTAGCGAAGGACTATGAGAGGATTCTGGTTAAGAAAATGACCAGCTTCTTTGATGAACACCACCTCATCAGTAACAGGCAGTTCGGCTTCAGGTCTCAGAGATCTGGGGCGGACCTCCTCCTCCTCCAACTTACGACTGCCTGGCAAAACTCCCTCGATGTCGGCTATGAAACCTTCGTCATTGCATTCGACATAGCTGGTGCATTTGACAGAGTGTGGTACAAAGGCATCATTGCAAAGTTGAAAAGCCTTGGCATAGCAGGAGCCCTGCTGATGTTGCTTGAAGACTACCTGTATGGAAGAACTATGCAGGTAGTAGTAAACGGTCATACATCTTCTAAATTCCCAGTCGGGGCAAGCGTCCCACAAGGTCATCGGGCCATTGCTATGGAATGTCTACTTCAATGACATTCTGCAGCTCATACCAAACGCCCATGCCTTTGCAGATGACTGTACTCTGTCTTTCACCAGTAACCACTTAAACCGAAAGGACTTCGTGCACCACATCAACAACATCATGGCATTCATCATTGCATGGAGCAAGAAATGGCAAGTCACTTTCGCCCCTGAAAAGACCCAGGCCATGCTGATAACGCGACGACAGGATCCCCTCGCACACACTCCGGGCCTGATGATGGACGGCAAGACCCACGCCTACGACAGCGACATAGCATCCTAGGGGTGCATATCGACACTCGCCTCACCTTCACAAACCACGTCAGGGGAATGGCGAAGAACGCGGCGAGGAAACTGGCATGCATCCGTCGCATCACGCCCCTCCTTGACGCCAAAGGCTGCTGCACGCTCTACCACTCCCAGGTTCGCTCCGTTATGGAGTACTGTCCTCTGGTGTGGTCCTGCTGCCCTCCATCATACCTGGAACTACTAGACAGTGTCCAAAATCGAGCCCAGAGACTGTCGTATAAAATGCCAGTAGAAGACCGACATTTACACTTCCAGCCACTTCAGCATCGACGAGATGTTGCAGCTCTCTGTGTACTCTACAAAGTACACAGGCAATGCGTCCCCTATCTCATGTCCCTGCGACTTGAACAACGACCGGTTTCAACGCATGGCACACGACATTCTAACAACCGCGGTCAAGAGCTGCAAATACCCTTCTCCAGGACTGAACTTCATCAACGCTCTTTTCAACCCAAATATTCCAGGCTCTGGAACACGATGGTTCAGCAAACCTCTCTGCACAACCTCCCAGCCTGCAAGCTGTCAAGGTTGCTGTACATAGATGGAGGTCCCACGATCCTGGATAATAATCGGTGTTTCAACTCATAACAAAGACACGAGTCTTCACATCAGGTCAATTTTCATTAATAAAGTCTTAGGCTTAAGTAAAACACAAGGGAGTGGAAATAACCTCCTTTTTACAACCTGTTTTTTATCCATAAAGTATAAAGAGAGAGAGAGAGAGAGAGAGAGAGAGAGAGAGAGAGAGAGAGAGAGATAATGAGAGAGAGAGAAGGAAAGAGAGATAGAAGGAGAGAGAGAGAGAGAGAGAGAGAGAGAGAGAGAGAGAGAGAGAGAGAGAGAAGGAGGGAGAGGGAGGGAGGGAGAGGAGATAGAGGAGAGAGAGAGAGAGTGAGGGGGGGGGGAGGAAGGAGGAATAGAGAGAGAGAAAGATATTCAAATGAGAGAATAATAAAGATATTGAACAAAAGGAAGAGAGAAAGCGAGAGATAAATAAATACACATAAATGTATATCAACAAGCACACACAAACATGTAATTGCACGCGCGCGCGCGTGTGTGTAACATGTATGTATGTATATGAAAGATGGAATAATGCAATGCCGCATTAATATTCCTTTTGATGGGTCGTGTGGCACGGTTGGTTTAGCACTGGCCTCCGGTTTCATATCCAGAGTGACCTAGGTTCGAGTCCTGGTCAGGAAGGGTTGTTATTTATCTATATCAATGCGGCATTGCATTATTCCATCTTTCATACATATACCTCGGTACATATGACTTAGGATTAGAATTGCTAAATCAATTTCCACCGAGTGCCCACGGGGAGTGAGCGAAAAACTTCGCTATCATTACTCAAGTACGAGTAGATAGGTAATGTCTATGGAGTTAGTAAAATCCTAGTTGCACACTCCTTTAAGTGGGTCGTGTGGCACGGTTAGTTTAGCACTGGCCTCCGGTTTCATACCCGGAGTGACCTAGGTTCGAGTCCTAGTCAGGGAGGGTTGTTATTTATCGATATCAATGCGGCATTGCATTATTCCATCTTTCATACATATACCTCGGTACATATGACATAGGATTTGAATTGCTAAATCAATTTCCACCGAGTGCCCACGTAGAGTGAGCGTAAACCTTCGCTATCATTACTCAAGTACGAGTAGATAGGTAATGTCTATGGAGCTATGGGGATAGGTAATGTCTATGCACATTTCTTTTAGTGGGTCGTGTGGCACGGTTGCTTTAGCACTGGCCTCCGATTTCCTACCCGGAGTGACCTAGGTTCGAGTCCTGGTCAGGGAGGGTTGTTATTTATGTATGTATGTAAATACATGTAGAAAAGGTATGTAATGACAATACAAAAGATGTATTTGACTGGTTTCGAATGCGTCTTCGTCAGAAATACATACATCAGAGAAATTACAAAGAAAATATATATCAGGCGTGAGCTGACAAAACACCTGACTGTGACCTCCTATTCGTTGCTCGCATGATTGTTGCCGTGACTTTGGATAATTTGAACCTGCCCGATGCCGTGTTGACATTATTCTCCGTCGCGATGTATGCTGCTTCCATAATTTTTCTTTTTAGTTTGTTCAGTCCTCCATGGACTATTTTTGCTTCCTCCCAGTTGGTTAGATGTCCAGCTTCATCTACATGTACCACCATGAAGTCCTGTGGTGACGGATGTCAGCTCGATGTTCGCTGATCCTGGTGCTGAAACCACAGCCTGTTTCCACAAAGTATGCTGTATCGCAACCGCTGCAGGGTATGCGATATACAACACTACAAGGGTTGCTTTCGGGCTGCTTTCTGTCACGTATTGTCATGTATCTTTTCCCCAGATGTGCTGGCGATTCTCACTGTCTTCCCGAAGTATCTGCTGATCGCCTGGGAAATGTTACAAGACGGTAATGTGAGAACATTACTAGAAGAGGGTGCTGGGTCTGCTCTTACGTGTATGCTCTTCGCCTTCTTTCTGAGGTTTAGCAGGAAGCCTCTGGGATACTTGTGTTTCATGAAAGAACTAATTACATAGGCAACCTCATCCTCAAGAAACTCAGGGCTGCAGATCGTCAGTGCTCTGAGGAAGAAGCCAATCACAACACCAGATTTCGTTTTGTTGCTGTGGGCGGAATCCACAAATTATCCAAGGTCACGGCAACAATCAATCATGCGAGCAACGAATAGGAGGTCACAGTCAGGTGTTTTGTCAGCTCACGCCTGATATATATTTTCTTTGTAATTTCTCTGATGTATGTATTTCTGACGAAGACGCAATCGAAACCGGTCAAATACATCTCTTGTATTGTGAAGATATTCATTCTCATTCATACGTTTTCTACATCTGTCGATATAAATACGGTTCATGTATATACATATATGAAAACACACATGAGGTCTTTTTGTAGCATGGCGAAATCCCAAACACTTTGATATATTGATAATATTATGGTCACTACAAAACACTGTATCATACTGACATACAAAGTTATTTTTCTTAATTTCAAATATATAAGTCAATCGAAAACCATTAAAATATGCTAGTGATATTTCTAATTATCAGCAAAACACTGCGGAAACTTCAAATAAAATGGAAAAAAGTACCTTACTACTCGGCATCTTGCTGTGGAAAGAGAGAGAGAGAGAAGGAAGGAGAGAGAGAGAGTGTGTGTGTACGTGTGTGTTTGTGTAAGTGCGTGTGTGTGTTATACGTTATATAAATATATATTCATATATATATTTATATTCATATATATATATATATATATATATATATTATATATATATATATATATATATATATATATTATATATATATATATAATTATATATATATAATATATATATATATATGTTATTATATATATATAATAATATATATATATGATATATATATTTTATATAATATAATATATATATATATTAAATATAATATATATATATATATATATAATATATATATATATATATATATATATGTATATATATATAAAATATATATATATTATATATATATATATATATATATATATATATATATATACGAGGGGTGCTCATTAAAGA
>NC_051429.1:3464455-3466955 GCF_015228065.2 Penaeus monodon | reverse complement strand
TCTTTCAATATTTCTATCTTTCTGACTATCTTGTTCTATCTTTCTAACCATATTTCTATCTTGTTCTATCTTTTTAACCATTTTTCTATCTTTCTGACCATCTTGTTCTATCTTTCTAACCGTATTTCCTAAAGCTATCTATCTATCTGACTATCTTGACGAGACCGACCTTGGGTTTGTTCCTTTTTTCAATTAAAAGATTTTGGGACTATTGGCTTCTCATGGTCTATTATATGTATTATATATGTATTATACATGGTATTATATATATGTATTGTATTATATATGTATTGTAAATATGTATTATATGTATTATATACATGGTGTGAGTCGACAGCAGTTAGCTGTGCGAAGTGTGGACGAGGCTGCATATGTGCTGGGTTTACCAATCTGTTATTTATTATCTATTATAATTATTATCTGTTATGATTTATTATTAATTATTATCTATTATTATTACATGTATATACTATTTACGTCATTATATGTGCTGTATGTGTGCTGGGTTTACCTATTATTTGACTCAGATTATTTTATGCAGATTACCTTTGTTTTTTTAACATTTTAATTATAATAAATTTGTGAAATTACATTTGTAAAATCAATTTATCTCTTTTTATATTTATTTTTTTAATTAAATAAATGAATAGATAAATAGATAAAAACTTATAGATAAAAATAATTAGATTTTTAAAATTATATTTTATAAATTTAAATTAGGGTAAGTATTTTGATAACACCTGATTGACTAACCCCTAAAGAGGCACCTCTTTCCTGATGGCGCTCCAGCAAAAGCCAAGAAAGGAGGGGGTTAAACGTTTACAAACAGGATTCGTGCCAATAATCTTTCACAGTGCTGTCAATCTGTAGAATTCGTCTGATGATTTCAAAAACGGCAGCTATCAACGCAGCTGTGTGGAGAATTTGCACAGAATAGTTGTAGAGTTAAGATGCTATTGTGTTTTCAGAGGAATATAAAGATAATAATGGTAAAGTTTACAATTCCTTAGACTGTTGCATTAATTATGACTATTACGTTTTATGGCTATGGAGATTTAACAATATATTGATTAGAATGTGAGTGTTCCTGGATTGTTCTACCTCACAAGGTCTGTCAGGTCTCTGAGTGCTGATTATGACCAGAGATAGCCTCAGCATTACCCCCCATCTTCAATCTGTCCACATGAAATGCCCTAGGGTAATCACTGGAATGACAGGGAGTTTTGAAGTGGACTCAGTGGGTAACCACAACTAATCTATGATCATTACCACAGAACTCAGCACTCCAATATACCTTGCAGTTCTGGGGGATCCTCTGAGTGCTAATGAGAATGTGGTCGATCTCCTTGGCCACAGTGCACCCATATCACTGTACCATGTCCAACAATGCAGGTCAGATCACTGGTATCAAGAACCAGCTATTCTTGCTGCCAGCATGAGCTCCTGAGCCGAGAGGACCAACAGACATCTCATAGCCAGTTCAATCGCACCTAGATACTTCTTTGAAGTCACCCAGAACATTGCGAATATCTTGCCGAGGACAGCTCCCTGTCAGAGATGCAATTTTGGCATAAAGCATCCCTTTCATACCAAGTTTATAAAGATCAGGAGTGTCCACAGCCGTAAGAGACATGAAGCCAAATTTAAGTTTCTTTCTCAATACTGTTATACGTTCTTCGACCGGAATGACCTCTCCTACTGAGGGCTGAAGTCTGCTGGAGATGGCTATGGCTACTCCCTGGAGATGGCGACCATCGCTTTGGCCCGACCAGTAATAGGTGCACACTGATTGGGCTGCTACCAGGTCTTCTCACCTCTGAGAGAGCAGCCACCTCAACTCTCAGCTGCTCCAGTAGCGGCAACCGATCGTCCTGTTGCTAAGAGTGGGAGTTCCAAGCCCCCGCCCTGATATCCTCCCTCAGATTTAGCCTTGGGCAGTCACTCCTTGTGGATGCCACCCCTGCCACCCCCACCGCCGTTGCCCCCTATAGCATGGGCTGGCTGGCTGCACGTCTCATAATCCACCTGGGGGTATCCCGTGGGCTTTGCCCCACAAGCCTCACACAAGGTTGACGGCATCAAGTATGCAGATGGGACAGGTAACCCCAGTTCCCAGACCGAGTCCCAGCGGTCGCCAACCCAGTGGGACCCACAACCTGCCTCACTTGTTGGACTGTATTCATATTGACAAATGAATAAAAGGTATGAATGAGAATGAATATCTTCACAATACAAGAGATGTATGTATTTGACCGGTTTTGATTGTTTCTTCTTCAGAAATACATGATTTCTGACAAAAACACAATCAAAACCAGTCAAATCTTACTTACTTGGGTGGGAGGGACATTTGCCCTCCCCTTAGCGCCATCTTCTATAACGTTCACTGCCAGTTGCCACCCATGAACCCCAGGGGGCAAGGGGGCAGAAGTTAATACGAACCCAGCGAGTGTCCGCACACTGTACATTTAAAGATATTAATTGGGTTTACCTGATGGTCGAA
>NC_051429.1:3429455-3459455 GCF_015228065.2 Penaeus monodon | reverse complement strand
TATATATTATATATATATATATATATAACTATATTCATATATTCTATATCATATACTAAATATACATAATATATATATATTATATATACTATTATCTATCTATCTATATATATATTATATTATATATATATATATATATATATTATATATATATATATATATATTATATAACTATATATATATATATAAATATATCATATTTGATATTATATTATTTTATATTATTTTATAATATTTATATATATATATATATATATATAGATTGCTATTGATATATATATAATATTGTATATTATATATATATATATATATATATATATATATATATATATATTATATATATATATATATATATATATATATATGTGAAATACATCTGATAATTATCATTCAATATTTGTTTGTTTTATTTCTAGGCTAACCTGTTGCCACTAGGAATGATGCATGTGCACATGTCATGCCCATTGAAAATTTAGCTTATTAACCCTCCTGATCTGCATACTTCGCTGCCCAACCATGGCTTAAATTCAGGGCATTAGGTTATGTAATTGGTGAATCTCCTGTACATGTGGCTAATAGGCTCACACTACCACACGTCTGTGGTATGAAGAGTTATCGTTTCCCCTTTACAAGAGTTTCCCCTATACAAGAGTATGAAGAGTTCTCATTTCCCCTTTGTCTCTTTTTCTGCATGAGCACTTTTTTTGCTTGATTGTCATTTTCCCAAGGTCTATGTTTGTCTCTAATATGCTCTATTAAGATAGTAATAAACTGTTTTCTTTGCAGACTGACTAACACAGCATCCTGGATATGTAAGTAACATCCTCCATGGAAATGACTCACTTATGGTGCAGTTCACCCTTATTTCCTAGTGAAATTGATGCAAGAAATCCCTAAATTCTTCCAAGACTTTTGTGCACTCATGGCGAATCAGTCCCTGAGCCCAGCCTTAAACTGAATTTCTTTTGGCAGTACATATCCCTAACCCTTTTCACCTTTTCTTTTCGGCCCTCAGACAAAATTTTTTTCATGACATGACCATCGCAGAACTCGGATCCAGTGAGTTGTTTTCACATATATATGGCTCATCTAGTGAGTTGTTTTTACATATATATGGCTCAGTAAGATCTTAGTCATCAAAGAGTTAATTACTGGTCCTTCCTATTTCACCCGTAAACTGTATCTTGATTCTTACAAATAATCTTTTTGTTTCAATATCGTTAATAGCATTATAATAATTATTAAGTAAGTAATAACATGGTTGATATGATCTCTAGAAACGAAAAAAGAATCCCAAAACTCAAGAAAATTGAATTAGGTCACTTTGGCCTACCAATTGACTAAGAGCAATCTGTGTTTAACACATAAATGACCATTACGTGTTTTGTTGCAGTTGGGTTTAGTGAACTAATCCCATTATATTGTTCCATTTGCAGTTATTCTTACTTTATCATTGAGCATATATTTTCTTATTATTTTATTGGTGCTAATATTAACATTATAATATTAGTATTATATTATATTAATATTAAAAAGACTAAAATCATAATTTTCATTATCCTTGTTATAGGTGTAAAGAAACCTGCAAGGAAGCAAGTAAAAAAACAAGCCAAGCCAAGGTTCCCTAGGGCACCTGCATTACTGCACAAGGAAAGGCACGTGTGTTCACTCAGCGCTGGAAGGAAAGCTGTGCAGAGAGTGAGTGAAGTCACTTGTAATAAGGTAAGAAGGTCATGAAATATCTAGATTTTTTGTTTCACAAAGCATATGCCTGTGGGTTAATCTGCAGTTGTGTATTTATATGAATATGTATATACTGTAAATATAGAGTTATGTACATGTTTAACTCTGTGTACTGTATATGCATATCTTAATATATGACTATATATTCTATGTTTATATATTATATATATATATATATATATATATATATATATATATATATTCATACATCCATATACACATCATACATACATATATACATGCATGTTACATGCTCATGTGTATTGTATCAATATATACATATTCATAATAATTGTGTGTATTTATATATATGTATATATATATATATATATATATATATATATTTATATAATAATATATATATATATATATATATATATATATATATACATATACATAGATACCTATCTATGTATGTCTTAACAACAATCTTGAATACTGTATCTTAATATATAACTATATACCATATGTTGATCTACATACACATATTTTATAAAAAAAAAAAAAAGTTTAACAAAGCAATAATCAAAGAATCATACAGGTAATTATGAAAACAGTATCCGAAGAACCTAAAAAAAAAATGTATGTTTGAAGCAGAAAACAGCAGTTCTATTCTTTGGTGCAGAACTTTATGGCAATGAAATTCAACTATGGATTAAGGAGATATGCAGCACCTTGGCAAAGGTTTTGGTAGTTTAGTCAAAATATAGGTTTACAAAAAGGGGCAGAAAATGTTCATATACTGTCTAGAAACTCTCCCTGAACAATGTTTTTACTGTAATGTTCAATTCAACTATAGATGGCATAGCAGTTTGGCATCAACACACATAGAATAAAGGCAAATTTGTGCCACAACAGACTAGCTGAATATGTTGGTCTGTAAGTGTAAATATATATATATATATATATATATATAAATTATATATATATATATATATATAATATATATATATATATATATATATATGTATATATATGTATGTATGTTTTTATGTGTGTGTGTGTATGTGGGGTGTGTGTATGTCTGTGAATATATACATAGACAGATATATATATATATATATGTATATATATATATATATATATATATATATATATATTGTTACGCCGCCCCCCTCCTCTCTCTGCCACCACACAAGGCAGGCTAGGCAGACGGCATGTTATCCACAGGGTCGTGAACACTGAACAGCCCCAAGAGGCACCGAGCACCACAGCGTCCCAGAACACCAGGAGGGAAAACGTCAGGTGGCGGGCGGGCACGAAAATAAACACACGATGACAGTCTTTCCTTTATTTGCACAAGTTATTTACCCGTACACTTTTCTATAGGCACAATACAGGGGGAAACCAGTATGTCACACTGCACAATACAGCTTATAACAGGGCAACACAAAGTTATATTAGGTCACAAGGCACACACAAGGTCTTCACAGGAGCAGCACCCAACCGCGTCTCACGGCTTGTTCTCTGCTCCTCCGCTCACAGCCAGCTGCGTCATGTTTGCCCAGGTCCCTTCATGTTGACACATGTTTCGCACAGAGACAAAGACCACTGGCGTAGCACTATCCCCCCTATAAAGCAGACGACCGTTGCTCTGTCATATCTAAACCTGAAAACAAACTACAGAAAATTTAAATAAAATCAGTTCTCAGAAACACAAAAATCTTTCATCCAGCGCGGCTTTCTTCGCTCTCGCTGGGGTCTCTCTGGAGGAGGTTTGGGCGGCGGTAGATTGGCGTGGCACCCAGAGGGTATTCCTGTCCCAAGACCTGGCTCAGGGTCACCATGCATCTGCTGCATCGCCCTCACCGTCCAAATGCTCGTCCTCACCTCGGTCAGCGTCTGCCACGTCCTCATCGCCGGGGCTATGGGGCTAACTTCATCTTCTTTTTCACCATGGCCCCAGGAGTAGCTTCCTGGCCCATAGAAACGCCACAGCCGGTGCACCAAGTCCTCGAGGAAGTCAGGAAAGGGCCCCCACACCAACCAACTCCTCGCTCCCGACGACTCTTCTGGACGCCCACTTCCTCACAAGTCCCCCACCTTTGCACCAGTGGCACCTTCGGGGCCTTATCGGAGAAGTTGGCTACCAACACTGTAACTAACCCCTCCCCTGGTCCAACAAGGCTCCGCCCAACCGCTACGCCATCAGCCAGCTGCAGGTTTTGTATGGGCTCCACGAGGCCCTCTACTCCACGCATCACTCTTGATAGTCGACACCAGATTCTAGACTCTGTCCTGGGGGCAAGATGCAGTCACTTAGCCGTAACCCCTTTCTGCAAAAGCAACCTCTGGAAGCAAGGGCACATCTTCACCGGCACCCTCACCAGCTTCCGTCCAAGGTCGACACACGCCTTACTCTGCGTCAGGTAGTCAAGGCCCAGCAAACAGTGCTCGTCCAGATCGGCCACATACACCGGCAGCCGCTGCACCGTGCTGCCCATGCCAATACGAGCCTACACTCCCCCCTTGAGCTGCCACAATGCCCCGTGACACCAACAGTCTCTGTGGAAGTCGCATAGGGGCCCAAAACATATCAGCTGCACTAGGGTCTTCTCAGCCCCGGGTGTCCACTGTCAGGCGGCATGGCTTTCCATCTACTGAGCCCTCCCCCTGCATCGTGCTGGTTCGACGGCAGCTTACCCAAGTCGGGGCCGGGAAACCGAGGAGGGGCTGGGTTTCGGCCCCTTCTCCAGCATGTCCGAGATTTCCGCCTTTTACCACTTCCTTAGCCTTAGGACAGCACTCGGATGGTGACCATTCCTGCCACAGTCCTTGCAGCACTGCTGGAAGGCATCAGAATCCTTTCCGGTTGAGAGGACTTGTTCTCCGCTCCCTCCGACACCGACTACGTCTGTGCCCCTCCTCACCGCAGCCCCAGCACAAGCCTTGGAAAGTTCTCGGGCTCACCTTCCTCAATGCTATTTTCTCCACTTTAGCCTTCCGGCCCCGGAGGTCACGGCGGGGCTGAGCAGCTGGCCCTAGGCCACTGGTTGCCTTCAGGAAGGGCCTCGAACTCCAAGGCCCTCGCCAGCGCCACCTGCAGGTCCTCAGGGTGTGCCTGCTTGATGTAGATTTGCAGCTGCTGGTCCTGTAAAGCGTCAACAAAGAAATCACGGGCCAGGACCACGATCATCTCTTCCGCAGCTGCAGGGTACGATCTCCTTACCAGCGCCTCCACATCCTGCGCCAGCTGGGACAGTGTCTCGCCAGTGTCTTCTTCAAGTGGGCCCGATATACCTCGGCCTGGTGGTGGTGCCCGAAACGGCGTTTCAAAGCCTCTTCCACGCTGGTGTAAGAGGCCTGTTGGGATGCCGGCAGATGCCCCAAAAACTTCCACCGCGGGGCCCCTTAGCGTGTTACCAGCTGCAGGGCCCTTTTCTTCCTGGCTCCAGCCCTGGGCAGATGCCCGCATTTCAAATTGGGCAACATATGCCTCCCAGGCCACCTTCCCGTCGTACTCAGCTGGCTTACGCCTCACAGAATGTCTGGAGGCCGAGGGGCTGCAGGGTGGAGAACGCGTGCCATGAACTAACACACCTGGGGGGGAGGAAGGGGGTGAGGGAGGCAACGAGGCGGGTTGACCGGGTCCGAGTTTGCCGCCACCTATACCCAAGGGAGCGGTTCCGATGGGTCCCCAGCCTCCTGCAGCGACCACTGGCTGCGACACGACGCTGCGAGGCCCGGGGGTTTCCTGCCACAGACCCCAGGCAGACCCCAGTAAATCTGACACTCTGGCAAACTGTTGCCAGAACCTCGTCTGCCTTTTCCCGCTTTCAACGTTACTAAACCTCGTGACGCCGCCTTTCCTCCTTCACTTCCTCCCTCAGGCCCTGAACCTCGCCCTTCAGAGTCTGCACCTCCTCCATCAGTTCACTCTTCACGCTGTTGCAGGCCTTGTCGGTGTACTGCAGAGTTTCCATCTTCACAGATGCGAGATTGCTCTGTAGCACCTCAACAAGTTGGCAGAACTGTTCCTCTGCCTTTCCTTGCCTGCATCTCGGGCGAGATGGTGCGCCTGCTCGTGTGCCCTCTGTGCCTGCTCTTCTGCCCCTTTTTGCCATTTCCTCCCTCATACCCGGGCCCGCATGCAGTGATCAGGTCCATCTGGCTCGGCTTCACCTCACTCGTGCCTGCCTCAGTCATAGCCTCTTCTCCCTCATGGCTGCCGCCATCTTTGAAGAACATGATAAATCGGCGCTCTCACTGATCAAATATCACAAATCCCACTTCTGACACCAATTGTTACGCCGATCGCCTCGTCTTTCTGCCACCAACACAAGGCAGGCTAGGCAGACGGCGTTTATCCACAGGGCGTGAAGACTGAACAGTTCCAAGAGGCACCGAGCACCACAGCGTCCCAGAATACAACAAGGGGAAACGCCAAGTGGCGAGGCAGGGCACGAAATAAACACAAAATGACAGTCTTTCCTTTATTTGCACAAGTTAATTACCCGTACACTTTTCTATAGGCACATTACAGGGGGAAACCAGCATGTCACACTGCACGATACAGCTTATAACAGGGCAACACAAAGTTATATCAGGTCACAAGGCACACACGAGGTCTTCACAGGAGCAGCACCCAACCGCGTCTCACAGCTTGTTCCTCTGCTCCTCCGCTCACAGCCAGCTGCGTCATGTTTGCCCAAGTCCCTTCATGTTAACACATGTTTCGCACTGAGACAAAGACCCACTGGGGTAGCAATATATATCTATATATATATATATATATATATTTTATTTATATATATATATATATTATATATAATATATATATATATATATATATATATATATATACATGTAGTATGTATGTATGTGTGTGTGTGTATGTGTGTGTGTGTGTATGTGTGTGAAATATACATAGACAGATATATAAAATATAATATATATATATATATTATGTATATATATATAATATATATATAATATATATTTTATAAATATATATATATATATATATATATATATATATATATATAATAATATATATATATATATATATTTTATATACATATTTATGTATAAAATATATATATATATATATATATTATATATATATATATATATTATACATAAATATGTATATATAATACATACAATTATATATAATTTTATATATTTACATAGAGAGAGAATATATTTATGTATATATGTTTTTACTTATGAATACATACATAATTTTCCATATATAGATGACCCCCCCAATCCCTTGCCCGGTTTTGTCGTGGGGAGGCTTAGGAGGCAGAGACTGGGACCCAATGATGGGGAACTCCCCAACCTTTGGACTCAGCCCTCGACTCAACTAATTTTGCATGGTCTTTATTGCCTTCCCACTTTTCGTTTCGTCCCTTCACCAAAGCCTTCTGCTATCCACCTCCTAAGGTTTTTGAGAGCCATGCTGAAAGGATGAAAGGCTGACTTGTGCCAGTCTGAATGGCCTTAGGGAGCCATGGGCACCGTATTTCCCTATTTTGGTTATCTAGCCCTTACCCTTCAAGGGGACCATGGCCAGTAATGAAAACTTATCCCCATTATAAGGGGCAATGAGGCTTGTCCCTTTATCAAATAGCCCCAACGATGTAAACCCACCCTATTCCCTGACCCCAGGCTCTCCTTCAACCACGGCTCCAAACAACTGCAATAACTACCCCCTCATCAATGCCTACTAGTACAGTAGCCAACAATCAACCCTTAAGGAACATTTCCACTCTCCCAGCACGCTCAACTTCAAAAACCTTTACCCCCACAACCTCCAACATCAAAACCACCCCATCCTCCCTTATTAATACTTACAGCCTTATTGCCTACCTCCCCATAACCCCTACCTCCCTCAACACTACTCCATCGTCATGCCCCCGCCTTTCGACTACCCCTATCTCTGCAACAATTTTGAATACCCTCTTCAGCGCAGCCAAATGGGACTGATTTTTCATGATCCCTCCCACAGCTCCCTACTCTGACAACACCCTTCCCTTTCCAACAATGTCTCCAAAAACAAGTAGGTAAAGTCTCTTTCCGTAGCCGACCCGACGGGTCCCCTTTGTCACAGAACATCCCAAAACCAAGCTATAGCATTAACAAAAACTAACAGGGCATTGTAACCCCCCTTGCAGAACCCATCCTTTTTTTTTTTTTTTTTTTTTTTTTTGGGGGGGGGGGAAAATTTTAAAAAAAATATTTTTAAAAAAAATTAAATTAAATAAAAAAAAAATTTTTAAATTTTTTAAAAAAATTTTATTTAAATTTTTTTTAAGGGTTTTTTTTTTAAAAAATTTAAAAAATTTTAAATAAAAAAATTCTTTTTTTTTTTAATTTTTTTTTTTTTTTTAAATTTTTTTAAATATATAACATTTTTTTTTTTAAAAATTTAAAATTTTGAAAAAAAAAAAAAAAAAAAAAAAAAAAAAAAAAAAAAAAAAAAAAAAAAAAAAAAAAAAAAAAAAAAAAAAAAAAAAAAAAAAAAAAAAAAAAAAAAAAAAAAAAAAAAAAAAAAAAAAAAAAAAAAAAAAAAAAAAAAAAAAAAAAAAAAAAAAAAAAAAAAAAAAAAAAAAAAAAAAAAAAAAAAAAAAAAAAAAAAAAAAAAAAAAAAAATTTTTTTTTTTTTTTTTTTTTTTTTTTTTTTTTTTTTTTTTTTTTTTTTTTTTTTTTTTTTTTTTTTTTTTTTTTTTTTTTTTTTTTTTTTTTTTTTTTTTTTTTTTTTTTTTTTTTTTTTTTTTTTTTTTTTTTTTTTTTTTTTTTTTTTTTTTTTTTTTTTTTTTTTTTTTTTTTTTTTTTTTTTTTTAAAATTTTTAAATTTTTAAAAATAAATATTTTAAATAAATTTTTTTTTGGGAAAAGTAAAATGTTTAAAAACAAAGTTTTTGTTTGTAAGGCAAAGAAGAATTTCTTTTAAGGATTTCGTTTGGCCCCTTTGGGGTACCTGAATAAGGGTTTTTTCTGTTATGCTTTTGGGTGGTACGGGGTGGGTCCCCTTTTTCAGGAAAAGTGCGGGGTATTTTTATAATCATTTTTTTTACCGGCGGGGCCCGCACTTGCCCTTTGGTTTTTGGCCCCCCCGTGGGCGGTGCCAAGTGTTTTCCCCCGAAAAAACGGGGGGTTTGCTGCCTGTTGTGCGAGACGTTGGCCGCGTTAACCCATTTTAATACCTTAATTTTATAATATTGGCCTTTTTTTTTTTAATCAAAAAAATTTTTTTTTTGGTTTGTTTTTGTTTATTATTAAATCTTAATATTTTATTTTTATAACATAAATAAAAAAAATATAATATTTTATAATTAAAATATATGTTATTAAATATCAATTTTATTATATATAAAAATATAATAATTATATTTATATATATATATATATATAAATTTTATATAATTTATAATTTTAAAATAATATAACATTATAAAATATAATATAATTTATAATAAAAAGAAACAAAATAAAAATAAAATAAATAATTTAAAACTTTCAAATTCTCTTCAACAATAAAAAATGAAAGGATAAAGGGAGAAATTTTTAAATATATTTTTAAAAAGGGAAAAACAAGATAATTTTTCCCGGGAAAAATCGAAATTTTAATTTAAAATAAAAAATTTAAACATAATTGACCAACAAATTTGAAATAGGCATTTTTCAATTAAAAAAAGATTTAAATTTTTTTTAAATTTATTATAAATTAATTTAAAATTTTTTCCATTAAGGGGCCCTTATTTTAATAAAAAAAATTTGATTTTTACAATTAAATACTTTTTCATTAATTTTTTTAAAATTAAATTATATGTAAAAATTGGGGCAATTTTAAAATTATATTAAAATAAGAAATTAAGGGTAATTTTTGTTTTATTAAGTTACCAAGTATTGGATATGAAAAAGGAAATGTAAGACCCTTTTTAAACATGGCCGTTTTCTTTGGGATTGTTTTTTTGTCTGGGGAAAAAACCGTGAAAGAGTTCGAAACGTACTTTAGTTCATTTTTTATGGGCTGCCCATTTTTGTGTACACGTTAGTGTTTGGTTTTGGTTTTTTATAAAAGGGTTTATAATAATAATTATAATTTTATTTAAATTATATATAAATTTTCCCCGACCACCTCGTTCTCTGTCCCCAACCCCAAAACTGGCCGGTGTATCCCGGTCTAACATGCACCCCAAGGGCTTTCTCTTTACTTTAACATGCCCAAATAAAAAAATTATATAATATAATATATAATATATTTAATAAATATTTAAATAATATATAATATTTTGTATAAAAAAACAAAAAATCTTAATATTATAATAATTTTATATATATAATATATTTATATATATTTTAAAATTTAATTATATAAATATATTATATAAAATTTTTATTAACAAGCACATAAAAACAAATATTTAATTTTTAAATTAAAAAATATAAAAAAAATTTTTATTATTTAGTTTTTAAAAAAAAAAATAATATTAAATAATAAATTTTAAAGGTTTTTAATTAAAATGTAAATATAATTAAAAATTTTAAAATTTAATTTTTATTTTAAAACTCTTTCTTCTCCCAACAAAGATAAGCGGCTGTTCCCAAAGGGTCGTGAACCTGAAACCCCCAAAAGATATTTTAAAATAAATATATTTAAATTTTTTTTTAACAAAGCTATTACTATTAAAATTAATTAAATATATATAAAAATTAAATAATGTTATAAATTAAATTTATTATTTATGTAAACAAGCACTAATAACATTTTTTATTTTTTTATTTAAAAAATTAATAAATTAAATTATTTAGTTTATTTTAAAAATTTTTTTTTTTATTTTTAAAAAATTTTTATTTTTTGTTTTTTTATTTAATATGTTTATAATATATATTATATATTATTTTTAAATTATTGTTAGGCCACCTCTCGCCCTTTGTCCAAAAAGGGAGGTAGGAGACGGCGTGCTATCCACAGGGTGGAAACACGAACAGCCCCAAGGGGCAAAAAACCCACACTCCCCAAAAAAAAAAATGGAAAACCAAATAAAAAAAATAGTTTTTTTTATTTAAAAATTTTATTTCCCCTACACTTTTATAAAATTTAAGGGGGGAAAAAATAAATAAAATTTATAACAGGAAAAACAAATTTATAGGTACGGGGGCACACACAATTTTTATAAAAAAAATTTTTTTGTTTTTTTTGTCAAAATTCTCATTTTAAATATTATTTAAAAATTATATTTTTATGTTAAAAAAAATTTTAAAAGAAAAAAACCACAATAGAAATAATATATTATATAAGGGCCCACCCCCCCACACACACCACAAACCACCACACAAACACACACAAACACACACACACCCACAACACAAACAACACACAAAAAAACAAAAATTTAATTTATTATTAAAATTATTTAAAAAATTTTATAAAAAAAAATAAAAAATAAGATAAAATAAAAAAAAATAATAAAAAAAATTTATAAAAACCCCAAATTTTTTTTTTTTTAAATTTTTTTTAACACCAAATAAAAAAAAGTATTTATTAAAAAAATTTTAAAAAAAAAAATAAATTATAATATGTTATATAAAACAAAACAACACCACACCACCAAACACAAAACATAATAAAAAATATTATAAAATAAATTAAATAAAAAATTATTATAATATAATTATAAATATATAATATAAAAAAATTAAAATATAATATAAATATATATAAATATATATAATTATAATATAAATATATATAATTTATATGAAACAAAAAAAAATAATATATATATTATTTTTAATTATATAAAAAAAAATTTTATATTATTAAATAAATATTTTTTAAAATATATATTATATATTTTTATAAAATATAAAATTATATATATTTTATATATATTATTATATATAATATATATATATAATATATATATATATATATAGAAATATATATATAATATATATATTTTATTATATATGTGAAAAAATTGTAATTATCTTTCAATATTTGTTTGTTTTTTTCTAGGCAACCTTTTTGCCCTGGGAAATGATGCATGTGAAAATGCCAGCCCTTTAAAATTTAGCTAAAAAACCCTCCTGTTTGCAATTGCTGCCAAACCAGGTTAAAAATTCGGGGCATTGGGTTATGAATGGTAAATCTCCTGACATGGGCTAATGGCTCAAACACACGTCTGTGGTATGAAGATTTACGTTTCCCCTTTACAAGAGTTTTCCCCTATACAAGGGGTAAAAAGATTCTCTTTCCCCCCTTGTCCTTTTTTGCATGAGCACTTTTTTTGTTGTTTTTCCCAAGGTCTAGGTTTGTTTAAATGCCTTTTAAGTAGAAAAACTGTTTTCTTTGCAGATGACTAACACAGCACCCGGGAAGTAAGTAAAAATCCCCCAGGGAAATGATCACTTATGGTGCAGTTCCCCCTTTTCCTAGTAAAATTGAGCAAGAAACCCCAAATTCTTCCAAGACTTTTGGCACCATGGCAAACCGTCCCTGAGCCCACCCTTTAAAATGAATTCTTTGGCAGACATACCCAACCTTTTCCCCTTTTTCCTTTTGGGCCCCTCAGAAAAAAATTTTTTTTTTTGGCATGCCCATCGCGAACTGGGGATCCAGTGAGTTTTTCACATAAATGGTCATCTAGTGAGTTTTTTTTACATTATAGGGCTCGTAAGATCTTAGTCATCAAAGAGTTAATTACTGGCCTTCATTTCACCCGTAAACTGTATCTTGATTCTTAAAATATTTTTTTGTTCAATATTTTTTAAACATTTAATTTTATTAAAAAAGTAATAACATGGTGATATGATCTCTAAAAACGAAAAAAGAACCCAAAACTCAAAAAATTTTAATTAGGTCACTTTGGCCTCCCCAATTTGACTAAGAGCAACTGTTTTTAAACATAAATGCCCATAGTTTTTTGTTGCGTTGGGTTAGTGAAAAACCCCATTATATTTTTCCCATTTGCATTTATTCTTACTTTATCTTTGGCTATATTTTTTAATTTTATTGGTGCTAATTTTAAATTATAATATTGGGTTAAATTTTATATTAATTTTAAAAAGACTAAAATCAAAATTTTTCAATCCTTGTTATAGGTGTAAAGAAACCTGAAAGGAAGAAGTAAAAAAAAAACCCAACCCAAAGGGTTTCCCTAGGGCACGGCTTACTGCAAAAGGGAAAGGCACGTGTGTTCACTCAGCGCTGGAAGGAAAGTGTGCAGAGAGGAGTGAAGCACTTGTAATAAGGTAAGAAGGTCATGAAATATCTAGTTTTTTTGTTTCACAAAGCATATGCCTGGGGGTTTAATCTGCAGTTGTGTTTTTTATAGAATATGATATACTGTAAATATACGTTATGTACATGTTTTTAACTCTGGTACTTATAGCATATTTAAATATGACATATTTTTTGTTTATTTTATAAATATATATATATAAAAATTTAATATATTAAAAATTTATATATTCAAATACACCATAACCCCATCAACAACATAAACATGCATGCTTACATGCTCCATGTGTATTGTATCAATATACTACATATCTAATTATGTGTGTGTATTTTATTTTATTTTTTTAATTTAAATTTTAATATATATATATATTAAAATTTATATATAGATATAAAAATTTTTTTTAAAAAATATATATAATATAAAAATAAAATTTTAAAATAAAAAGATACATCTATTATGTTTTAACAACAATCTTGAAATGTACTTAATATATAACTATATCCCATATGTTGATTACATACACATATTTTAAAAAAAAAAAAAATTTTAACAAAAGAAATAATCAAAGAACATACAGGTAATTAGGGAAAAAGTATCGAAAAACCCAAAAAAAAAAAGTATTTTGAAGCAGAAAACAGCATTTCTATTTTTTGGTGCAAAAATTTTTATGGCAAAAAATTAACTATGGATTAAGGAGATAGCAGCACCTTTGGAAAAAAAAAAGGGGGGTTTTGGTAGTTAGTAAAATATGGTTTTACAAAAAGGGGCAGAAAATTTCATTACGCTAGAAATCTCCCTGAAAAATGTTTTTACTGAAATTTTAAATTTAAAAATATGAGGATAGCATTTTGGCATCAAACACAATAGAAAAAAGGCAAATTTTCCCAAAACAGATAGTAAATATGTTGGTCTGTAAGTGAAAAAATATATATAAATATAAAAATTATATAATATATATATATATAATATAATAAAATTATATATTTTTAATGTATATACATGTTGTAGTATTTATGTGGTGTGTGTAGGTGTGTTTTGTATGTCTGTGAAATATACATAGAAGAATATATATATATATATTATTAAAGTTTATATATAAATATATATAATTATTGTTACGCCGCCCCCTCCCTCTCTCCCAACCACAAAAGGGCAGGTAGGCAGGGTTTATCCACAGGGCGTGAAATGAACAGCCCAAGAGGCACGAGCACCACAGGTCCCGAACCCAGGGGGGAAAAAGTCAGTGGCGAGGCAGGGCACGAAATAAACACAATGAAGTTTTCCTTTTTTTGCACAAGTTATTACCCGTAACTTTTTTATAGGCACAAACGGGGGAAAAACCAGTATGCAAATGCAACAATACGGGCTTATAACAGGGCAACACAAATTTAATTAGGTACACCCCAACACAAGGTCTTCACGGAGCAGACCCAACCGCGTCTCACGGCGTTCCTCTTCCTCCGCTCACACAGCTGCGTCATGTTGCCCGGCCCTTCATTTTGAACATGTTTCCCCACAGAGACAAAACCCATGCGTAGCAATCCCCCCTAAACAGAGACCCGTTGCTTGTCTATCTAAACCTGAAACAAACTACAGAAAATTTTAAAAAAAAAATCATTTCTCGAAACAAAAAAATTTTTCACCCAGCCGGCTTTTTTCGCCTCGCGGGGGGCTTTTGGAGGGGGTGGGCGGCGGTAGATTGGCAGTGGCACCAGAGGGGATTCCGCCCCAAGACCTGGCTCATGGTCACCTTTGACATTGCTGCATCGCCCTCACCGCCCCAAATGCCGCCCTCACCCGGTCAGCGCTCCCACGTCCTCACCCCGGGGCTAGGGGGTAACTTCATTTTCTTTTTCCCCCAGGGCCCGGGAGTAGTTTCCCGGGCCCCAAGTAACCCACACCCGGTACCAAGTCCTCGAGGAAGTCAGGAAAAGGCCCCCAAACCCCAACCAACTCCCGCCCCCCCGGACTCTTTGGACGCTCCACTTCTCACAAGGCCACCTTTGCACCAGCTGGACCTTCTGGGCCCCCCCCTTTATGGGAAAAGTTGGAAAACAACACTGTAAAAACCCCCTCCCTGGTCCAAAAAAGGCTCCCCCCAACGCTACCCCATCAGCCAGCGCGGTTTTTGTATGGGCTCCCGAGGCCCTCTCCCACGATCACCGATAGTCGACACCAGTTTCTAGACTTTTCCGGGGGGAAGAGCAGTCCTTACCCGAAAACACCTCTGACGAACCCTCTGGAAGCAAGGGCAATTTTCCCCGTGCACCCTCCCCGTTCCGTCCAAGGTCGACACACGCCTTACCTGCGTAGGTAGTCAAGGCCAGCAAACAGTGCCGTCCAGATGGGCCCACAACACCGGCAGCCGCTGCACCGGCGCCCACCCAATACGACCTACACTCCCCCCTTGAGCTGCACCAATGCCCTGACCCCCACACAGTCCTGTGGAAGTGCATGTGGCCAAATATCAGGGCATAGGGCTTCTCCCCCAGGTCCACTGCGGCGGATGGCTTTCCATTACGAGCCCCCCCTGCACGTGGGGTTCGACGGCAGCCCCCAAAGTGGGGGCCCCGGGAACCGGGGCGGGGGTTTCCCCCCCCTTCTCCGCAGCCCGAGTTTTCCCCCTGTCCCATTCCTTAGCCTTAGGAATGCATGGATGGTGCCCATTCCGCCACAGCCCTTGCAGCACTGGGGAAAGGGCTTTCAGAACCGTCCGGTTGAGAGGCGTTCCCGCTCCCCCCGACACCGAAAAGTCTGTGCCCCTCCTCACCGCAGCCCCACACAACCCTTGGAAAGTTTCGGGCTCACTTCCTCAATGCATTTTCCCTTTTACCCTTCCGGCCCCGGAGGCACGGCGGGCTGAGCAGCGGGCCCCTAGGCCAAGGTTGCCTTGGGAAGGCCTCGAACTCCAAGGCCCTCGCAGGCCACCTGCAGGCCCTCAGGGTGCTGCTTGATGAGATTTGCAGTGCGGGTCGTAAAGCGTCAAAAAGAAACACGGGCCAGGCCCACGATATCTCTTCCGCAGCTGAGGGAGACCCTTACCAGGCTCCACATCCTGCCCCAGCTGGGCAGGTCTCGCCAGTGTTTCTTAAAGGGGGCCCCGTATCCCTCGGCTGGGGTGGCCCCCGAAACGGCGTTTCAAACCCTTTTCCACGCTGGGTAAGAGGCCGTTGGGAGCGGCAGTGCCCCAACCTTCCCCGCGGGGGCCCCCTTTCGCTGTTTTCCCGCTGCAGGGCCCTTTTCTTCCGGCTCCAGCCCTGGGCGACCAGCATTTTAAATTGGGCAACAAAAATGCTCCCGGCCACCTTCCCGTGTTCAGCTGGCTTACGCCCACAGAATGTCTGGAGGCGAGGGGCTGCAGGGGGAGAACCGTGCCATGAATAAACACCCGGGGGGGAGGAAAGGGGGGGAGGGGGGCAACGAGGCGGGTTGACCCGGGTCCCAGTTTTCCGCCCCTAACCAAGGGGGGCCGGTTCCGATGGGTCCCCAGCCTTTGCAGCGACCCGGCTGGACACGACGCTGCGAGGCCCGGGGTTCCTGCCCGCCCCAGGCAGACCCCCGTAAAACTGACACTTGGCATTGTTGCCAGAACCTCGTCTGCCTTCTCTGCTTGCAACGTTATACCCCGTGACGCCCCTTTCCTCCTTTATTCCCCCCTAGGCCCCGAACCCGCCCTTCAGAGTCTGACCTCCTCCCCAGTTTATCTTTACGCGTTGCAGGCCTTGTCGGTTACGCAGAGTTTTCCTTTCACGATGCGAGATTTCTCTTAGCACCCCCAACAAGTTGGGAGAATGTTCCCTGCCTTTTTGCCTGCATCTCGACGAGATGGTGCGCCTGCTGTGTGCCCTTGTGCCTGCTCTTCTGCCCCCGTGCCATTTCTCCCTCATACCCGGGAGCATGGCAGGATCAGGACGGCTCGGCTTCACCCCACCGTGCCTGTCAGCATAGCCTCTTCTCCCTCATGGCTGCCGCCATTTTGAAGAACATGTAAATCGGCGCTCCACTGACAAATATCCAAATCCCACTTCTGCACCAATTTTTACGCCCATCGCCTCGTTTTCGCCACCAAAACCAAAGGGAGGCTAGGCAGACGGGGTTTTCCACAGGGTCGTGAAATAAAAGTTCCCAAAAGGGGACCGAGCACCACAGCGTCCCAGAATACAACAAGGGGGAAAGCCAATGGCGAGGAGGGCACGAAAAAACACAAAAAGACAGTCTTTCTTTATTTCACAAGTTATTTTCCCCTACATTTTTTTTAGGCACTTTCAGGGGGAAACCAGATGCACATGCACGATACATATAACGGGCAACACAAAATTATATCAGGTCACAAGGCCCCACGAGGTTTCCCGGAGCAGCACCCAACCCCGTCTCCCCAGCTTTTCCCCGCTCCTCCCCTCACAGCCAGCTGCGTAGTTTTCCCAAGTCCTTTATGTTAAACATGTTTTGCATGAGAAAAGACCCATGGGTAGCAAATTTTAAAATATTATATATATATAAAAATATAATATATATATATATATATATATATTTTATATATTATATATATTATTATATATATTAATATAAAAATTATATGTATGTTTTGGGTGTGTGTTGTGTGTGTGTGTGATTGTGGAATTAACATAGACAGTAATAATTTTTATAATATAATAATTATATATATTATATATATAATTTTAAATATATATATATATTTTTATAAAAATATTATAATATTTATAAAAATATATAAATATATTTATTATATAAAAAAATATATATTAAAATTTTATATATATGTATATGATAGATAGATAGATAGATAGATAGATAGATATAAAAAACAAAATATATTAAATATTTATATATATTATATATATATTATATAATATAAATATTTTTGTATATAATATATATATAAAATATAATAATATATTATATTTTTACATAAAATTTTTAATAAATTTTTTAAAAACATATTAGTATACATTTATATATATTTACATAGAGAAGAATTATTTATGTATATATGTTTTTTATTATGATACATTTTCATAATTTTCCCAAAATAGGACCCCCCCCAATCCCTTGCCGGTTTTGTGTGGGGGCTTTGGAGGAGAGAGGGACCCCAAGTGGGGAAATCCCCCAAACCTTTTGGCCAGCCCGACTCAACTAATTTTCCTGGGCTTATTTGCCTTCCACTTTCGTTTCGTCCCCTTACCCAAAACCCTTTGCTATCCCCCCCCTAAAGGGTGAGAGCCCTGCTGAAAAGGAGAAAGGTGACTTTGTGCCAGCCCGAATGGCCTGGGGAGCCATGGGCCGGTATTCCCTTATTTAGGATCGCCTTACCCTTCAAGGGGACCATGGCCAGTAATGAAAAATTTTTCCCCTTAAAGGGGAATGAGGGTTGCCCTTTTTAAATAGCCCCCCAAAGATGTAAACCCACCCTATTCCCTGACCCAGGCTTCCCTTTAACCCCGGGTCCCAAAAGCAATAATCCCCCCCACAATGCTATAGACAGTAGCCAAAAAACAACCCCTTTAAAGGAAAATTTTTCCCCTCTCCCCCGCCCGTCAACTTAACACCCCTTTTCCCCACAACTCCAACATCAACCACCCCATCCTCCCTTATTAATACCTTTAAACCCTTTTTTGCACCTCCCAAACACTACCTCCCCCAACATACTCCCCGTCATGCCCCGCCTTTGATACCCCTACTCTGCAACAATTTGGGTACCCCCTTTAGCGCAGCCCAAATGGGGGTGATTTTTTAGATCCCTCCCCCAAACTCCCCACTCTGACAACACCCTTTCTTCCAACAAGTCTCCAAAAAAAATAGGGAAAATTTTTTCCTAGCCGACCCGACGGCTCCCGTTTGTCACAGTAACATCCGAAAAACCCAAACTATAGCATTTAACAAAAAAACAGAAATGGTAACCCCATCCTTGCAGAAAACCCCCTCCAACCCCCAATACTTGCCCCCGGAAAGTTTCAATCTCGCCAGCAAATTGCCCAATCATGACAAAGATGGTCGATTGTGGAGAAAACCTATTGCCTGTCTCACAGACTTGATGCAAATCAGTAAAACGTACTCCATCCCCCGAGGTACGAAAAAAAAACCATACATAGCCAAAAATTTCCTCCGTAGAATGACCTTCCCTTTTTAAAGTTAATAGGAGGAGAACCCTCCCTGTTCGTCCATACCAACCTCCTCCAGTAGTGCCAAAATTGTTGGGTTTTGGACACCCAGAAACATTTCCGTCCCCAAACCAGATTTCCCACTATTGCCCAACCCAAGCCCTACCCCATCTAACTGCCCCGCACAATCACGACATGTGCCAACTGTGGCGGCCCCCATAAGTATTTTATAGGGCTGCCCACCCACAAATTTTAGTCGAGGTAGAAAATTAGATTCAAACTTGGACTCACACACGTGAAACCAGACAAGAAGAACGTAAAAAGGGTTTTCTCTTACTCCTTACCCAGTAATATGCTATTCTACCCAAATTTCCTAAACCCACCCCCCCCAATCTAACCCCCCCCTTCTACCTCCTCCCTTCCCCCGTCAAACTCTTTTGCCATCCCAAATCCACTCCAAAACCTATACAGAATTTTTTAATCACCCCTACAACCCCCAAAACCTTTCCTCTCCCCCTCGACTACCCGTAACAGAAGAATAAATTCCACCCCTCTTTCCCCCACCACACAATCGCCTCCCCCTTCCTTTGCTCCCATGCTTGAGACACCAGCCTCTCTTCCCCCCCCCCACAAAAAATCCTTTATCCCCCAAAAAATCCCCAACCAAATCCTCAAAAGAAACCTTTAAAAAAATCAAGATTTCCTAATGAAACTGACACTCAAAATCCAAAACTTTCAACTCCGCTCCTTCCACACTCCAAGTAACTGTGAATCCATCCTCCCCTAACGATACCCCCCCACACCCAATCCCCCTACCCCCTCCCAACACAGCTCACCCCCCGACCCAAAACCCCCCCCCACATTTTAAACCTCCCACATCCCTCATCCCTTCCACCCCTCCCGGATACACACGTGAATCCCTTATGTCACAAGTATCCCCTTCTCAGAACCCCCCCCTCTCCCAATACCCCTCCCAGTAGAAAAACCAACTCCATTCAGACCCCTCAATCCCCTTTTCCCCCCCTTACGCTTCCCCCCAAATCTCCAACACTATACAATCTATATCACTAAAAATATAACTATCCTTTATTTGGAAAATTTAGGTTTCCCCTCCCCCAGACCCGATTCGTCATATCCTTTTTTTAAACCATCATTGTATGCCTTCAAGAGACCTTCTTACCATCCCCCAATACCAATCCCAATTATCATTTTTTTCTTCCCCCCATTCCCTTTTTGTCTCTCCATATTATCAACAGAAAACACCCTTTTGTACACTCCCTTTTTAAACCCAAAGTTCCTTGCACAGTTATGTATCCTCCTTTATCGTTGGATCACAGGATTTTAGTCTACTTTTCCCCTTCCCCCCCCATTTACTTTTTGCTTTTTTAAAATCAAATTCCCAACTTAACCCCCTTTCCTCATAGTTGGGACTTTAACTGCCCCCAACTCAGGGGTGATTTTATCACAAACTGAGGGCGATCCTAGAGCGCTTTCCCCTCCAAAGCTGACCCTTTCATTCTAAATTAGATCGCCCCACACCTTTATCACGCATGCAATCTTTTCATGCATTGACCTTCTCTTGCTCCCTTTCTTTATTTTAAAAATTTCCCCGGGCAGTTAGACCCCTTTCCCCCAAAATGACCACTTTCCCGTTTTCCCCTTTTTTTTACTCATACGTACCATCCTAACTCCCCGCTGGTGCCTTGATAAAGCGACTGGGATACTTTACTTCACTCTCTGCTATTTATACCCTCCATCCCCCCTCACCCCATTTCAGAAATGATACAGTTTTCAAAATACAGTCTTAAAAAGCGCAAACAGCTTCCCCGAACCTCAAACCATATACCTCCAAAAAGGGCCCTGTGGAATTTGGGGCATAAAGCACTTCGCTTAAAAGTGCAGCCTGGAAAAAAGTTCGCTCAAAGAGGTACTCCAAAAACAACTATCAGCCCTTATTCCCTTTAAAAAAAGGGATCTGCCCATTCCGTGTACAATCCCGAATGTAAAACAAATAGCTGGCGAAATTGGTTTATCAATTACATCCCCTTTCATCATCCAAATGTTTTTGGGCCAACCATAAATATCAGGGAAAACCCCCCCCCGCCCCTGTCCTCCAATTTGAAATACCCCCTTTGATTCTCCCAAATGTAATGAACTGGGTGATTTTTCAGGGTCAGTAGTGGTTCTCACCTTTTTCCCCATTATCTTCTATTAAGACACCAGGGGAAAAAGTACCCCATTACCTTCACCCCATCCTCTGATGAGTCCTATAATGCCCCATTTTCTTTTTTGAATCATGCTGCCCTACAATCGTGCCGAACCCCTCATGAAGGCCCTGACGGTAACTACCGTAGCTCCCGGGAATCCCACTTCCCCCTTATCCCCCTTTTTAAAAAAATTTTAAAACCCAAAAAAGGAATCAGGAAATTTTCCCCTTTAATTGGGGAGAAGTTTACCTTCCCTTCCCGAACCCAAATAAAGGTACCCTTCCTCAAGGGCTATCCCCATCGCACTAACAGGCTTTTGCAAACTTTAGAGGAAAGGTGAACTTCGCTTAAGTGGTATCTAATCTACAACTTCTCTCTCCCTTCCAATTTGGTTTTTGCCATCCAGAAGCACAGCGCCCCCCTTTCTCATTTGAGACATTTTTTTACATTTTCATTTGCAGCCATGAATCCGTACTAGCTATTTTTTTTTTTTTTAGAAAAAGCAAGATCGACATGGGGGGTACCCAAATTTTCCAACAATTTTTCCTCTTAGGCATAGTGGAAAAAAGGGGTCTTCATAAAAATCCTTTTTCTCCCAAAGCATTTCCAGGTCAAAATTTTCCCCTGCCACATCATCTTTCTTTCCCAAAACCCAAAAAGGTTGGCCCACAAGCAGTGTGGTCAGTACCACTTTTTTCCTTTTTTGCTGTTTAAAGATATTTTCTCAGTTTTTTCCACCAGGAGCCGGTCTCACTATATGTTTATGATTTAACCATTATGCCTCCGGGAATCCAACCAAAAACTTCCCCAAATTTTTTCAATCGCAACTCATCAGTATCTTCCTGGGCCACAAACCATGGGTTCCCTTTTTTATCAAATCTTTCTCCATTTTTACTCCGTCATGTGTGGTCCCCTCCCACTTTCTTATAGGCACTCCCCTCCAATGCCGTTCCTCCGCAAAAACCTAGGGGCATTTTGACCCAAAAATGTCCTGGCGGGGACCATATTTACACATTAAAAAAAAGCTCTCTGCCGTCTTCAATCTTAAAAACTCTATCCCAATTTGGGGCCAGATCCAAAACTCTCCTTCATCTTCAGTTTCTTTTTATCCTTTTCCCACTTTGATTATGGACCAAATTTCTCCCCTTTCCTCAAATTCTCCCTTTCCCATTGATACAATCATCACGGGCTTCGCTTTGCACTAGGGGCCTTTAAATCCTCCCCAGTTGAGAGCCTGTACACTGAAAGGATTTCCCTCTTATCTTTACGTCGTGCCCTTTCTCTCTCCCATGCTATGTTCGATTCACCCCAAATTTTCCCCCACTAAACAAAATATCCCCCAAACCCTACTTTTTACCCTTGCTTTTTCCCACGATTACATCCTTTCTCCAATCGATGGATACCCTCTCTCCCATTCCCCTTTCCCCCATCTCCCAAACCCCTCCCGTCTTGTCCATGCCCCCTTCCATGGCTTAACTCACCCCCATATTTGCTTTTGTTTCCCGACCCACCAAAATCAAAATCCCTCCTACTGTCCCTTTTCACAATTTTCCTTTACCATGTCTCCACACATTCCTTAGATTCACATAATACTTGGCTCCAAATCCACTCCGGTGCTGGTTTTTAGTAAACTTCCCAACTCGTATTCAAATACTCCTTTCCCCTGAACCAGTGTCCTTACCACAGAAAAGTATGCATCCTTTTTTTTCTAAAAAACAATAATCACTCTCCCCCCCTTTTTCAATTTTTAGACCCTTAACTCAAACTCTCATAAAGTCATACCACCACCCAAACCCCCCCGTTTGTAAGACCAGAAGGTTGTTTACCTGTACACACCATAAAAAACAAATTTTTTTGGTGCCCGCCAGTTGGAATCCCCCGGGAATGAAAGGCAGATACACAGAGCCTGCCCTATGACATCATAACCCCAACCAGCTTTCCCAATCCCCGCCCCGGATTATTACCCCCCCCTTAAGACCTTCTTTTATAATCTAGGGGAATCTTTGTAAAATTATCAAACTCCTCCGGTCAGCTCCCTTTCATCGGAAAAAGATTTGGGGGACCCCTTCGCCCCCTTACGCATGGCCACACCCGTCTAACACACTCCTATCGTGTCACAATCTGTCCCCCCTTATGTTTTTTATGTAATGTTCCCCTTTTAATCACACACATCCTATTTTCGTGCCCACGTTTTTAAACAAACCCTTTGCTCTGTTTTCCCCACCTACCTCCCTCACGACCTCCAACTGTCAACATCCGTAAGAAATCCCCCAAACCCCTTGCTTCAACAACCCATTTCCCCTTTCCCAAAAAAAATATATACCTTCATCAATCTAACTCCTTTCCCACCCACCCAACCCTTTCACCACATTCTTGCCCCGCTTTGGGCAACAATCAAATAAAACCCCCCTTTTCCAACATTAAAATAGTGCTACAGACCCTTTGTGTCTAGCACATTTATCTTCTTTTAAACCCTTAACCATTTAAATTAAAAAATAGATGATTTTATATATAAAAAAATTTTAAAAATATATAATATTATATAATATATATATTATATATTAAAATATATAAAAATATAATATATTTGTTTGGGGTGTGTTGTGTGTGTGTGTTGTGTGTGTGGTTTGGAATAATTTTGGGAAAATTTTATTAATAAATAATTAAAAATATATAAAAATAAATATAAATTATATAATATATATAAATATATATCCATGCATAAAAAAGATATATCCTTGACATATGTATTATTATATTATATAATATATAATATTTTATATATAAAATATTAAATATATATATTATTAATATATATATATATTATAATTTTTGTTTTTTTTTATTATTAAAATTAATATTTATATATATATATATTAAAATATATAGTTTTGTTTTTTTTAAACATTATTTTCAAATAATATAATATAAATTAAAATAATAAAATATTAAATAAAAAAAAAAAAAAAAAAAAAAAAAAAAAAATTAAATATAATATATATATTAATAAAAAAAAAAAAAAAAAAAAAAAAAAAAAAAAAAAATATATATATATATATATATATTATATAATATATATATAATTAATAATTTATATTTATATATATTTTTATTATATATATATATATATATATATTTTTTTTTTTAAATATGTTATAGTAATATAAAAAAAAAAAAAAAAAAAAAAAAAAATTTTATAATATATTGGTATATATATATATATATATAAATATACAACCAAAAAAAAAAAAATATATATATATAAATATATATATAAAAATATAATATAAATATTTATATATTTATAAAATTATATAAATATATATATTAATATTATATTTAATAATGATTTGTATAATATATATATATAATTAAATTTTTATTATATATTTTATATATAAAAATAAACAAAAACCCATTTTTTTTATATTTATTAAAATTAATATATCATACACACCATAACCCACCACCCCCCACCTATATTTTATAATACCCCTATATATAAAAAAAAATAAAAAAAATAATATGGGTTTTATATATTTTATATATATATATATTTAAAAAAAAATTTTTTTTTTTTTTTAAAAAAAAAAAAAATAATTAATAATTAAATAATAATATATATATTAATATATATATATATATATTTTAATATTGTTTTGTTTTTTTGGGTTTTTTTTTAATAATAATAAAATATATATATATATATAATTTTTATATATATATATATATATATAATATATATATAAAATAATAAATATATAATTTTATATTATGAATATAATATATATATATATATAATATAATATAATTATATATTATATATATATATAATTTATAATTTTTATATTAATTTTTATTTTATTATTATATATAATATATTATATAATATATATTTATTTTAAAAATTATTATATACACATACATAAATGCTATATATAATTTATTATTATATTTTTTAAAAAATAATATATATATAAAAATATATATTTTATATATATAAAAATATTATGATTATAATGTTTTACTTAGATTTCCACAAATTTTTCCTTTTTTGAAATATAATAAATTTTAAAATATATATATAATATAATTTAAATATTCATATAAATTGTATATTTTTTAATCAAATATATATATATATGGTTTTGTTGTTGATATATGTTTTTACTTAGGATTATAATAATTTTACAAATAAATTTACAAATAAAAAAAACAAAAAAACAAAACAAAAAACAAAAAACAATTTAAAAATTTAAAATAAAAAAAGAAATAATAAAAAATTTTATATATATATATTGTTGTTTTTTTTTGTATATAGATATATATAATTTTATTTTTTGTATATATTTTATAGTATCTACAACACATCCCCCCCTCCCCCCCCCCAAAAAAAAAAAAAAAAAAAAAAAAAGAAAATAAAATAAATACCCAAAAAAACCATGAGACCCGGGAAAAATAATAAAAAAATATATATTATTTAATATATATATATATATAATATATATAATAGTGCTATATATATATATATTATATATTTTATATATATAATATCTCCTCTTATATATATATATATATAATATCTCTCCTTATTTATATCTTATATATTACTATCTATAATTCTATCTATATATATATATATTATTATATATAATATATATATTTAAACATATGTATGTATATATTTTTATAAATATATATATCCAAATCTCTATACATGTATACATGTGTGTATATATAGTATATATATATTTATGTGTATATATTATATATATAATATATATATAAAATTATATATATATATATATATATTATATATTCATGTATATATATGTATATTTATAGAAATATATTTATGTAAATATACACATGGTATATATATATACTTCATGTTTCTGTATGTATGATATATGTATATATTAATATATATATTTTACATATTAATGTATATATTTTACATGTTAATATATATATTTTACATATTAATATATCTGTATATATGTGTATGTACATATACACACACACACATGTAGTTTCTGATATTTTCACCCTTATTGTAATTTGATTCATTATAATCCAAAAATCTTGTTACAGTTTATGATGGCTTTTGTATTTTTATTTTTAGCATTCATGTTAATGCAGTCAGTAATTTTAGTTCTATTTTCCTTTCACAGAGTGATGATGAGTTTTCTCGATAACAAGATGCTTTTGGTCCCACTCACGGACAAGGAAATATTTGGCACAGGAGTCAGCATCAAAGAGGAGCTGCAAGAAGGTGTCACCGATGAGACATGCCTGGAAATCAAAGACGAACCCCTTGATTTTGGGGATGGAAACAATGAATGAAGCGAGTGACGCAAGGTGATTCATGAAGCAAATGCAAAAGATTAAATGTAACTTGGTTCACTTTTTTGCCATGGCATGTTAAGACTGCCATTTGTAGTGAAACCCTGTGGGAACCAGTGTTCAGGCGAGAATAAAAATATATACAAGGAAAGACTTAAAGAAGATGCACAACTGAAAATGAAAGCCAGATTGAATCAATTTGTATGTGAGGTGTGTGGCAAGAATTTCTCTCAAAAGTCTCACTTAAATGTTCATGTCCGAGTCCACACAAAGGAGAAGCGTATGTCTGCGTATTTGCAATAAGGCCTTCCATCCAAAAGCGATCTAGTAAAGCATATCAGAGTTATACAAAGGAGAAACATAAGATGTGAAATTTGCAATAATGCCTTCTCAAAGAAAAAATCATTTAATAAGGCACATAAGAGTTAACATACAAAGAGAAGCATACAGTTTTGAGATTTGCAACAAGGCCTTCTCACATAAACATAGTCTAGTGATCCATATGATAGTCCATACAAGGGAGAAGCCATACAGCTGTGAGATCTGCAACAAACCCTTCTCTGAGAAAAGCCATCTAGTAAGGCACAATAAAGTACATACAAAGGAGAAGCCCCACAGCGTGAGATCTGCAACAAGGCATTTTCACAGAAAAATAGTTAGTCAGGCATGGAGAGGTGCATACGAGGGAGAAGCATACGTCTGTGAGATTTGCGACAAGGCCTTTTCACGGAGGGCAGTATCTGGTGAGGCACATGAGAGTACATAGAAAGGAGAAACCCATAAAAACCCATGAAGTTGAAATAAAACCTCATAGAATTGCACATGTGTACATACAAAAGAGGAAACCAAGCAGCCATGAAATTGTAATACATATGAGAGTACATAAAAAAGGAGACGCCATAAACCCTCTGACGTTTGAAATATACCCTCACAGATTTGCTACTTGGAATAGCACTTGAGTTCTTCCTTCGGAGATACCAGACAGTGGTGAGCTTTGCAATATACGTGAGACTAACTCGAAAGGCGAAGGGATGAAGCTGTGAGGCCCTAAAGAGTATAATGCTGTGAGTATGTATGAGTCATGCAAGCAGAAACCATGACATTTGGTCAGATTTTTTATAGTGTGTATTAATTATAGTAGAGGGTTGGTTGGCTCCCCAGTTGGCTGAGGACTGGGCAGTCTTGCGTCACTGCTGTGTTATCATGTTTGCTGGAGGATGAGGGATTGTTTATCTTGGTCCGGATTTGCAGTTTAAGTACATATACGCTATGTAGGTGCGCAGGAAGGAGGGAACCAGCTGCTCAGTGGTAAGGACATGGCTGTGGACATAGTGTGACCCAACCGGGAAAAAACTACTCTGAACATCAGGTTGCGGTCGTGCTGCTACAAAATGTAGATCATAAAACCATATATATATGAGGTTCAATAGAAATTTTTTCCCCCTAGAGAAGATATCTCATGGGGACAAAAGACGCATTAAACGCATGATGCATATCTAAAGGAAACACAGTTCCTCTTTACAGGTTTTTAGATGTCTAGCACATTTCATCAAAAACATTAACTATCCTCTTGTCATTATTAGGGGAAAATTGTCTTAAATCTTGAGAGATCTCTGTTTGATTCATACAGTACATAATTTTTTTAGTATGTTGTTTTTGTGAAACATAATAAAACTTTTATATATTAGTTCTTGTATTTAAGTCTCCACAGATTTTCTCTTCAGGGGTGGTCAAGAAACAGCTATAACTGGCCATAGCATTGAGGTAGCTGCCTTTCACCGCCTCACTAAGTTGGGAGCCATTTTGAAATGAGTGTTTTAGTTTCCACAAGATTCTGGTATAATTGCAAGAGAAAATCATGTATTTCATTTGAAGATCAGCTATATTAGGAATGAGGAGGAGGACCCATGAAAGCATTTATTAATACAATAAATCAATATCCAACACACACAATGTGTGTATATATATGTATATAGTATATAATATTATATGTATATATATAAATATATAAAATATATATATATATATATTATATATTATATATATATATATATATATATATATATATGTATGTTAAGGTTACTATTGTTAATGTACATCTTTATGTATTAAAACAGTTTCCTTATCTGATAGATCTGCATTGATCTATCTTTCTATATATGTATTAGTTTACATTTCTTTGTCTATACCTGTATAGCAAATACATCTTTTTACATATATAATGTAATATATATATAATATAAAATATATATATATTATATATATAATATATAATATAATATGTATATACATATGTATTAAATTAATATATATATAATATATATATAATATATATATATATATATATATACATGTGTGTGTTTTGTGTGTTGTGTATTTTTGATGAAGAGATACTTGAAATGTTTTGTGAAGATATCCCTGCCCCTATATACCCTTTCTGTATTACTCACAATAAACAATGTTTCTTTGAATCTTTGATTTGATAATTATCAGCATGTGTAGGGCTTTGGTCATCAGTCTTGGAACTAATGCCAGTCCATAAGCGATGATATCAGGCCACTATAATAATATATATATATAATATATAATATATATATATATATATATATATATAAAAATGTGCATGTGTGTGTGTTTTCAAAAAAACAATGCAGATGAATATATATGTGGAGTGTGTGTATTGTGTTTTTACTTAATAATATTACTCTAGATGAAGATAGTGAGATCAATTGCACACTTCTCTCAGTGTCCTTTGGTCATACCTGGAGCGGCTGAGCTTCGAGTCCAGGTCAGGGAGGGTTGTTATTTATGCACATCAATAAAACTCTGTATTATTTGTTCTCATAAACACTCGGAACAATTGACTTTTAGATTTTGAATGGGTAAATCAATTTTCCAATGCCCACAGGAAGTGTGTAAAACTTTTATTAGGAGATAGGTAAAGTCTATGAAGCTAGTGAGATACTAGTTGCTCACTTCTTTTAGTACTTTATGTAATGTAGCAGCATGGAGCAGCCAAGGCGCGAGTCCAAGGAGTTTAGAAGTATATAAATTTATCATCAAACACACCCCACACACCCCACACACACACACACACACACACACACACACACACATACCACATACACACACACACACACACACACAAACACAACACACACATATATATATATACACACTATATACACACGTTATATATATATATATATTATATATATATAATAATATATATATTATTAATAATATTGAATATAATATATATATATAATATTATATATATATAATATACATATATGTATAGATAGACCGATAATAGAAAAAGGATAATATGTTTAAAAATATATGTATTAATATATATATGATAATAGAAAATAGTGATATAGAAAT
>NC_051429.1:3427923-3429355 GCF_015228065.2 Penaeus monodon | reverse complement strand
CCACTCACGACAGGAAATATTTGGCACAGGAGTCAGCATCAAAGAGGAGCTGCAAGAAGGTGTCACCGATGAGACATGCCTGGAAATCAAAGACGAACCCCTTGATTTTGGGGATGAAACAATGAATGAAGCGAGTGACGCAAAGGTGATTCATGAAGCAAATGCAAAAGATTCATGTAACTTGGTTCACTATTGCCATGGCATGTTAAGACTGCCATTTGTAGCTGAGAACTGTGGGAACCAGTGTTCAGGCGAGAATGAAAATATATACAAGGAAAGACTTAAAGAAGATGCACAACTGAAAATGAAAGCCAGATTGAATCAATTTGTATGTGAGGTGTGTGGCAAGAATTTCTCTCAAAAGTCTCACTTAAATGTTCATGTCCGAGTCCACACAAAGGAGAAGCCGTATGTCTGCGATATTTGCAATAAGGCCTTCCCATCCAAAAGCGATCTAGTAAAGCATATCAGAGTTCATACAAAGGAGAAACCATACATATGTGAAATTTGCAATAATGCCTTCTCAAAGAAAAGTCATTTAATAAGGCACATAAGAGTACATACAAAGGAGAAGCCATACAGTTGTGAGATTTGCAACAAGGCCTTCTCACATAAAACTAGTTTAGTAAGCCATATGATAGTCCATACAAGGGAGAAGCCATACAGCTGTGAGATCTGCAACAAACCCTTCTCTGAGAAAAGCCATCTAGTAAGGCACAATAAAGTACATACAAAGGAGAAGCCCCACAGCTGTGAGATCTGCAACAAGGCATTCTCACAGAAAAATAGTCTAGTCAGGCATGTGAGAGTGCATACGAGGGAGAAGCCATACGTCTGTGAGATTTGCGACAAGGCCTTTTCACGGAGACAGTATCTGGTGAGGCACATGAGAGTACATAGAAAGGAGAACCCATAAACCTATGAAGTTTGAAATAAAACCTCATAGAATTGCACATGTGTACATACAAAAGAGAAACCAAGCAGCCATGAAATTTGTAATACATATGAGAGTACATAAAAAGGAGAAGCCATAAACCTATGAAGTTTGAAATAAGCCCTCACAGAATTGCTACTTGGAATAGCACATGAGTACATACAAAGGAGAAACCAGACAGTGGTGAGCTTTGCAATATACGTGAGACTAAATAGAAAGGAGAAGGGATGAAGCTGTGAGGTCTAAAGAGTATAATGCTGTGAGTCATGTATGAGTCATGCAAGCAGAAACCATGACATTTGGTCAGATTTTTTATAGTGTGTATTAATTATAGTAGATGGTGGTTGGCTCCCCAGTTGGCTGAGGACTGGGCAGTCCTTGCGTCACTGCTGCTGTTATCGTGTTCTGCTGGAGGATGAGGGATTGTTTATCTTGGTTCCGGATTCTGCAGTTTAAGTACATATACGCTGTGTAGGTGCGCAGTGAAGGAGGTGAACC
>NC_051429.1:3410423-3417923 GCF_015228065.2 Penaeus monodon | reverse complement strand
TAGCCGAGGACTCCAAGGGACATGTTTCCCTAGCCGAGGACTCCAAAGGACGTGTTTCCCTAGCCGAAGACTCCCACTAGGGGACGTGTTTCCCTAGCCGAGGACTCCAAGGGACGTGTTTCCCTAGCCCAGGACTCCCACTAGGGGACGTGTTTCCCTAGCTAAGGACTCTAAGGGATGTGTTTCCCTAGCCGAAGACACTCTCTAAGGGACGTGTTTCCCTAGCTAAGGACTCTAAGGGATGTGTTTCCCTAGCCGAAGACACTCTCTAAGGGACGTGTTTCCCTAGCGGAGGACTCCAAGGGACGTGTTTCCCTAGCCGAAGACTCCAAGGGACGTGTTTCCCTAGCCGAAGACTCCAAGGGACGTGTTTCCCTAGCCGAGGACTCCCGCTAAGGGACATGTTTCCCTAGATAAGGACTCTAAGAGACGTGTTTCCCTAGCCAAAGACTCCAAGGGACGTGTTTCCCTAGCTGAAGACTCCCTCCAAGGGACGTGTTTCCCTAGCTAAGGACTCTAAGGGATGTGTTTCCCTAGCCGAAGACTCCCTCCAAGGGACGTGTTTCCCTAGCCGAGGACTCGAAAGGACGTGTTTCCCTAGCTGAAGACTCCAAGGGACGTGTTTCCCTAGCTAAGGACTCCCTCCAAGGGACGTGTTTCCCTAGCCGAGGACTCCAAGGGATGTGTTTCCCTAGCTGAAGACTCCCTCCAAGGGACGTGTTTCCCTAGCTGAAGACTCCAAGGGACGTGTTTCCCTAGCCGAGGACTCCAAGGGACGTGTTTCCCTAGCCGAAGACTCCAAGGGACGTGTTTCCCTAGCTGAGGACTCCAAGGGGATGTGTTTTTCCCTAGCCGAGGACTCCCTCCAAGGGACATGTATCCCTAGCTGAGGACTCTAAGGGATGTGTTTCCCTAGCCGAGGACTGTAAGGGACGTGTTTCCCTAGCCGAGGTCTCCAAGGGATGTGTTTCCCTAGCCGAGGACTCTAAGGGACGTGTTTCCCTAGCCGAGGACTCTAAGGGATGTGTTTCCCTAGCCGAGGACTCCGTTGCTGGACCTCCTTCCTAAGGGCTGTGTTTTCCCCATGTGGTGTGGTCATTTTGTTCACTCTAACCCAAAAGATAGAATAAGTTTTATTTCATTTAACAAGAGGGTGGATGGAGCTCTGCTGTTGTGTGAAGAAAATGTAAATGTAGTTTCATGTCAACTTTTTCACTGTTGCTTGCATTTTGGGTATTCTTAATCTTTTTAGGTTAATCTGTGTGTTAGGGATGCACTAAGCTAGGGCTAACTGAAGATAATATTCTTGTAACAAACAAAAATTTTGCTGTTGCTTGTTTAGGAACTAATCTGCAGACAAATGGTTACCCAGTGATAAAATTTTTTAAATAATTGCGTACACTCATATGACTGAATGCAGCAATTTTTGGCATCCTCTCACCCTTTAGTACCCAATATGTAGGAATAATGACATGTAACCACCCCAAACACCTCATTCTTAGCCCCAATAGCAGGGGAGGGATGAAAAGTCCAGGGAAATGGTTAAACTAAGATAAAGTATGAAGACAAAGTTGAAATAACACTTTAAATAAACACATTTAAATAAACATATTAAAATAAACTCATTTTTAATAAACATAAAATAGGTTTATTTTCATGCTCTACCCTGTTATTGGTTTATTTACTTAAATAAAGAGAAAAGTTAAACTAAGAATATAAGATAACAAAATGAAGAAAATATGTTTCTATACTACTGAATGCGGGGGGTTATACCCCTGTGGTCCACCTTCCCATTGGGGCTACTGCCCGCGATCCCCGCCTGTGGATTCCTCCACGTGTTCACACAGGATAGAGTAAATGACCTTCATTCAGGGCAAAAACAGCAATAGATATTGCTATTACTGTTATAATCATTGTTAATATTCAAATTATACACACATTCATGTTATTCATTATTATTCTTTGTAATATTCAAAAATCATGACCTTCATTCAGGGGAAAAACAGCAATAGATACCACAATTTTACGTTATAATCTTTGTTAATATTCATATTCATATTTTCCACAAATTCACTATTATTCTTTGTTAATATTCAGATATTATTCACTATAATCATTATCACTGTTATCACTATCATAATTATTAATATTTGTATCTTCCTTATCATTATTGGAATTAGAAATTTTATTTGTATCTTCATTATTATGATAATTATTACTACTGTTAATTATTAGTCTCATTAGCTTTATAATTTTTTTCATTATTATTGTCATTCTCATCATGGTCATTATTATTTGTCATCTTATTATCATAATCATTATTTTCCCTTAGTATCTTCATTATTGCTGTTGTCCATATTATTACTATTACTATTATGTTTAATATTATTACTAGTATTATTACTATTACCCTTATTATTTTATATCATCATTATTAATATTATTATTGTTATATTTTTTTATTATTATATTATTTTCTATTATTATTATTACTATTATTATTATTACTATTATTATTAATACTATTATTATTATTACTATTAATATTTTTGTCATCATACTATTAATATTAAATATTTTTTCATCATCAAAATTAAGGTAATCATTAACCATAACGATTGTCATTGTCATTACTATCACAGTATAGTTTTTTAAGACATTTTTGAATACTTATCATTCTGATCATAGTTATGATAACTGTCAAATGTAATATTGAAATGTTCTCATTCTAAGTCTCTATTGTGTATTTTATTCTTATTTTCCTGTTTATTTACACTGCTATAATGCCTAAATTGACACCGAGGACGTATATTTCAATGTCTAGATATCGTGTTGTGTTAGCAAACAGAAAAGTATCATCAAAGCCATTGATGTTAGTATCCTGATAAATGAATGACTAGAATAACTTTTTAGAACAACTTCTTACAGGAATCTATCCCAGGAGAAGCCTAACTTTCCTCACTCTACCCTCGCCTCACCCGTCTAGCCAAGCCAGGGTTCCTACAAGTGAGGAGTCTCTGCGTTGAGGTCCAAGGAAGTTTGGTTGTGCAGGGAACGTGTCGAGCCATAAGGTAAGGTCATGGAAGAGTGAGGTTAGTGGTTTCAGTGTGGGTAAACTGTGCAGTAATATAATTATGTCCTTATTTATGTGTATATATATGTATATACATATATGTGTATACACATATATATATATCTGTGTGTATATATATATATATATATATATATATATATATATATATATATATATATATATATATATATATATATATATCATATACAATATACATATATTTGTACATATATATACAGATATTTATACACAATGTAAATACATAAATGTATATGCATAATTTCTCTCTCTGGACAGATATATATATTTGTACATGTATGTGCCTATACATATTTCTACATATGTATGTATATATGTTATATTTTTATATATGTCTACATATATATATATATATATATATATATATATATATATATATGCTTACCATATATACTATATGTAGATATCAATATATGTTTCCATTTATATACATGTGTAAATATGTGTGTATATAAGTGAACACCTGTAGATATATACATGTGTGTACTTCTGTAGATACATGTATTTATGTATGTGCATAAGATGTTTATTTGTATGTATTTATAGATGTATAATATCTATGTAAAGCTTACTGGTAAGTTTTAGTGGACAAAGGTACAAACTGGAACTTAACTTAAACTTAACTTAGACTCAACTTAACTTAAACTTGAACTTAAACTTCACTTAAACTTAAACTCAACTTAACTTAAATTTGAACTTGAACTTAAACGCAACTTGAACTTAAACTTAAACTCAACTTAATTTAAACTTGAACTTAACCTTTTCTTGACGGGCATAAGAACTCACTAAAATCAATTAAAATCTAGTGAGATGTGGCAATGGCCCGACAGTGGGCGCGGGAGTCCGCTGCCTTTAGCCAAACATCCTGCTCCACTCGTTCTGGCGCGTCGCCACGCGTACAAGTTTGCCCGTCCGTGAGACCCGTTTTCTATGACGTGTCTACACATGACCCGTCAATAACAGGTTAAACTTAAACTCAACTTGAATTTAACTTAAACTTAACTTAAATTCAATGCTTAATTTTTTATTTTATTTTTTATTTTTTTGATATTAATACTCAAATAACTAATACCTATTTAATAAAATAACTAATACTGTAATAACTAATAAATAGAATAACTAATACTGTAATAGATAATAAATTAAATAACTAATACTATAGTAAATGATAATGAAATAACTAATACCGTAATACAGAAATCACTAAATTCAGTAAGTTGGTAGCGAGGGCTGGGGCATGCACTGCTCGAGCCTAACAGGGTATGGTCAGTGAGAACCGGTATTCCAGTATTTCTTAGGATATATTCCCATCCCAATCCTTGTTATCACGGGAGGGCTAGGAGTATAGGATGTGGATAATTCTATTTCTGTTGGAGGATGTGGATAAATCTATTTCTTTTACCAGTGGACCACATGGCTGGTTGCCACGCAGAGTCCCAAATAAGAACCACCCACTCAGCGAGGGCGGAGGTCACATTTTATATCTGACCTCGTTTGACCGGGAGTTTGGGTCAAGCGTCAGCGCTGTAAGGTCATAGCCTCGCCTCCCTCCGGGCGGGCTGACCTTGACCTCCGCGCAGCCCGATTACCCCTTTAGACAAGTCGTAGCGTCGTCGTAGCGTGTGTTCACCCCTTTACGTGTGTTTTGCGTCCCTGTCAGCCACTGTACTAGAGTACGCATAGCCTTTTACAATCTGGTGGCAGGGTGGTGCTGCGTCCTTCCGGCTCGCAGCATGAACGCAAACCTTCAAAGAAAATCTGCTCGACAGCTTCAAGACATGGCTAAGAAAAAAAAAAAACACGTACGTACACGTTTGGGCCCCCCTTTCTTATTTCTTTTCAATCCTTCCTTCTCCCATACATGTGTTAAGCCGTTGTTTTTTTGTGTTGGGTTAAAAGGTGCTAATGACAGCAAATGGCACGTTCTCACACTATTCCTTCACCTCAGATCGCATTTCCGTGCGATCGAGTATGTGATCAATAAACATGAATATCGTTCGTTGGTAAAGTAATTAATTATTTTCTCTCGTTTTTAGAGATTTATATTGTTTCATCTGCAACAAATTTAACGCGTTCGTGATTTTATCTTATCATGAATATCATTTAATTTTATCTCGTTCCTAACCCTCGCCCCGACCTGACCATCCCTTTTCTTCACTTACGGTCACTTAGGAAGAGAAAAGGTTGTTTTCCTGTCTTGACCTGACCTCACTTTCTCTTTTCCCGGTCGGTGGCGACGTGGAATGAATGCGTGGTTCCTTGTATTTTGGTTGTTATTTTTGTTGACGCCTTGGGAATTAACCATAGCATTGTTACATTGCTTTTTGGTGACACGTTCTATCGGCGCTAGAGCGAAGCATGTAACATAATTTCATTAAATTGTATTATTTGAATATAGCGTAGGATCTTCCCCCATATCATAGTGCACAGAATTGCCCAATATTGCCCCGGGGTTGCGTAAACGCCTAATAGATCTGCGCTCCGTCATTCGAAAGTAGGTACAATAAACCGAAGTTATTCGTTCGGCACCTTTTGAGTCGGTGTGACCCGCGATTATGTCAATTAATTAATGTAGGACTAGGGTTTAAGCTAGAATCATTCGCTTATTAATCACACCTTTCTCTCCCTCCTCAATTCGTTTGCATGTTTTGGGTACACCCCAAGCGTTTGTGTGATTCGTGAAAATTTATATATCCTTTGGGAATTTTGCGAGCGCCCATTACAGATACGCAGAAGAAGCAGGGTTATTATATTCCTGGCTCGAGTCGCTTCAGTCATATACGGCATTTGGGTATAGGATCCCCCCGTTATTGAGTTTTATTGAAGTCTGACGTGCAAAGCTAGACATGTACCTCGGCAGTTCAGATTTCTGACCCCGAGAAGATTTGCTTGATAAAAAGTTGGCGAATATTTTTTTTATGTCACCATTCATTCATGCGTACATTCTGTCGCATATCATTATATGTTGAATTCAATGTGGTAGTTGAAATAATCTTAAATAGTTAACATTGCTAATTTACTCTCACACGCATACACACACACCTTCACCTCACTCACACACACAGGACAAAAGACACTGACCCTTTTTCATTAATAAGGCTGGTTGCTGTCTTAGTGCCGGCGTAAAGATTTATTATGTATCTCTTTAGCCCGCAATTTTGTCTGTCGTGACGAGTTTCTCGAACATGATGTACAAGTTACATCTATTTCTTCTCTGTGTGACGTCTGTGGTTCAAATAGATCTTCGTGGATCGCCGTTGTCGTTCCCTTATCTACTCTCATATCTATCAGAGACGGCTGGTAGTTCAAGCTAGGTCTTTGCGGACCGCTACTGACGTCTCCCTCTTCTATTTTCTTCTTTATCTATGTGAAAGTAAAACACAAAATGAAAAAAAAAGAAGAAAATAAATTAAAACCAACATTAGAAAACGAAAATTTCATAAATAACCGGCTAGTGGTAGATAACACCCCCTCTTCTCTGTTGCCTTTCTTTTTCTCTTACTCTGGCTCTTACGTGTATGATCTGGTTCCCCGACTATATATTGCAGTCGGACCGACACGGCACCGAAGGAAACCTGCAACAGTTCCGGTCACCTTAAGATGCCGTGGGAAGGACGTCATCGAAGATCGCCATAGGCCCGCGGACCGAGATTTTCGTCAGAAAAGGTGTTAAGCCGTCCCAGTGTAGATCCAGGACTACGAGGAGGTCTAGATGAATCCGAAGTCAAGGAGGACCTGTGCGACACTTTCGAGGACGTGTGGACATCAAGGACAGACAGACTACACCAAGGACCAGGAGGATGAGGACAACAGGGACGAGCAGCCACGAAGATGCACCAGGACGACGCACGAGAATGAGACGACCAGCCAAGTTAGGTCACCCTTGAAGGCGCCTTGAGGGTGAGGCGCGAGTAGGTGGCCGAGCAATATAGGATGTGGATAATTCTATTTCTGTTGGAGGATGTGGATAAATCTATTTCTGTTACCAGTGGACCATGTGGCTGGTTGCCACGCGGATCCAAAGTCCCAAATAAGAACCACCCGCTCAGCGAGGGCGGAGGTCACATTTTATATCTGATCTCGTTTGACCGGGAGTTCGTGCTAAGCTACCACCGCGCTAAAGTCAGCCCCCGCCTCCCTCCGGGTGGGCTGACCATGACCTCTGCGTGGCCCGATTACCCGTATAACTAGACATGTCTCGTGTGTTTTATACTGTGTGGTATCAACTCTCAGAAATAAAGAGTCAAGCCATTAACAAGTATAAATACCCTCTGCTCACTATTGTACTAAGGATGATAGCCTTTTACAAGGAGACTAAGACTTAGGTCTAGTGTAAGGGTTCACACTGGAGCTCGGCCCTTGGCTCGACTAATTCTTTTCTTCTTTCC
>NC_051429.1:3390423-3405423 GCF_015228065.2 Penaeus monodon | reverse complement strand
TAGTTTTTTGTGCTTTTTGTATTTGAGTTTTGTTGGTTGAACCCCATATGTTGGAACAATAGTTTATAATGCTGAGTGCAAGGGACTGTACAACAATAATTCTCGTCTCAGTGGGGATTTTGTTTTTTATGTGAGTTAGGTATATCAGCGTGCCTATTACTTTTTTGTGAATGTTGTCAATGTGTGTCTCGAAAGTCATGTGTCTGTCTATGTGTACTCCTAGATTTTTCACAGAAGTGCTTGGTTTAATTTGATAGCTTTCAAATTCTATGATTGTGTGTAAAGGGATTTTGGCTATGTTTTGCCGACTGCCTATAAAGATGCATTGAGTTTTGTCAGGATTTAGTTTGAGGCCGTTTTTGTCAAAATACATTTTTGCTTCTGTAAGAGTATGTTGAGTATTTCTTATCAATTCATTTAGATTGCTTACAGGGGCAGCGTGAAGAAACTGAGAGTCATCAGCATATTGGACTAGGAGGCAGTTGTTTGCAATGGTTGATAGATCATTTATGAATATAGTGAACAAGATCGGGCCTAATATGGAGCCTTGTGGGACTCCGAAAGAGACTGCTTTCTTAGTTGACATATTATTACGAATTTTGACTGATTGTGTTCTTGTGGATAGATAACTTCTAAACCAATAGTTGTCAATTCCATGAAAGACGAGAGAGAGAGAAAGAGAGAGAGAGAGAAAGAGAGAGAGAGAGAGAAAGAGAGAGAGAGAGAAAGAGAGAGAGAGAGAACAAAAGACGAGAGAGAGAGAGAGAGAGAGAGAGAGAGAGAACAAAAGACGAAAGATAAGAGAGAAAGAGAGAGAGCGCAAAAGACGAAAGATGAGAGAGAGTTACTGAAAATAACTGCACCATGATATTTGATGACTCTGGGACTGTGAAAATGAAATCAAGGGAGGATAGTCTAAAAGTGGCTCTTCTAGAATAGTAAGAGTATGAATTTAAGTTATATAAGCATTTGTAAGTATATACTGAACTTGCAGTTAAAACTTTAATGGTTCTAAGTTGATTGTGGTCTTTAATCCACAAGCAGTGAGTTGCATTGGAGTGCACTAATGAATAGCAGATTGATAGCATTGCCCCTCTGTTCAAGTGGTTGCGATTCAAATAAAGTAGGCCACAAATTATAGCGATTTTGTTACATACTGAATATAGCTATGCCGGTATTGGTATTCATTTAAAATAACTCCTAATTTGCTCTACTGCCTCTCTACTATGGACTTTGATGACGATCTGGATAAGCGGGGAGATTATTTTGTGCCTGCTGATTGTCTGATTGAATGAAATTAGCCTGTTGTCATGTGACCATCTCTTCTCCTTTGTTATAAAGGAACAGCTTTTTGATATTATTAAATATGCCATGAATACACCTTTCAGTTACAAGTGTACTTATTGTTACTGTAATGTAATCATCAGTATTAAAAAAAAAAAAAATCCAATTATATCAAATCACAGACATACGTACAAGTTTGAAATGCAATTTTCTCCTGCAATGATTGCAAAATTTCACAATCAAGTGTCTATATATAAAGTATCGTTAATACATGTTTGGTATCTATGAAGAATCAGTGTACCAGAATTGCTTTAGGCAATTTTCAAGTATCAATGTATCATAGATAATTCTGAATGTAGCTTTCAGTTAAAAGAGTACTTATTGTTATTGTTGTGTAATCATCAGTATTAAATACACACACACACATATATATATATATATATATATATATATATATATATATATATATATATATATATATATTTCTGCATATTTGATTGATAGTTCAATAGATGGATATGTGTTGATAAACATTTGTGCATTTCAATTATCAATATTTCTTTAATTGGTCATATTGTCTGTCTTAGAAATGATATCCATTTTATTAGGATTTCCATTATTGATTTCAGTGCTTCCCTGCTATAAGTATTCTTTCAATCATAGCAAAATGATCTCTCATTCTAGCATTTTGTTTTTGTAAATTTACTCATGTTAATCATTAAGTACCCAGTTATATTGGAGAAATCTTGTATTCTAACCATTATCAATGTTATTATGCACTCTCTTATCCTTGTTCAATTTTCCATCTACAGGCGGCAATGAGCATTCTTCCCAACTGGATTCCTTTGGCCCCACTCACGGAGGAGGAAATGTTTGGCACAGGAGTCCATATCAAAGAAGAGCTAAATGAAGGTGCTTCTGAAGAGATATATTTGGAAATTAAGGAAGAACCACATGATTATGCAGATGTAGTGAGGGACGAAGTCAGTGAAGAGGAAGTGAAACAGGAATTTTTCTCTAAGGATCTTCAAGACCTCCAACACGAAGCAAATGAAAATGATGGGTGTGATTCGACCAAGGACTGTAATACTTTGTCGAGAGCAACATTTGTGGCTGAGGAATGTGGGAAGAAAGGCTCATCAGAAGAGGATCTGGTGAAGCTTAAGGAAATTCACAAGGAGGTTGAATGCAGAAAAGTAGATAGGAAACTGAAATATTTTTTATGTGAAGTATGTGGCAAAACATTCTGTAACAAAAACAGTGTCCGAGTGATGCACATGAGGGTACACACACAGGAGAAGCCATACAGCTGTAAGATTTGCAATAAGGCCTTCTCACAGAGTAGTTCGCTGATGCAACACATGAGAGTACATACAAAAGAGAAACCATACAGCTGTGAGATATGTACGAAGGCCTTCACTGTGAAATGTAGTCTAGTAAAGCACATGAGGGTACACACTAAGGAGAAGCCATACAGTTGTGAGATTTGCAGTCAAGCCTTCTCACAGAAAAATAGTTTAGTAAAGCACATGAGAGTTCATACAAATGAGAAACCATATAGCTGTGAGATTTGCAGTAGAGCTTTCTCTGATAAATTCAACTTGGGGCAACACAAGAGAGTACACACGAAGGAGAAACCATACAGTTGTGAGATTTGCAACAAGGCCTTTGCACAGAATAGGTCCCGAGTGATGCACATGAAAGGCCATACAAAGGAAAAGCCATACAGCTGTGAGATTTGCAATAAGGGCTTCTCAGTGAATAGTTCCCTAGAACAACACATGAGAGTACATACAAAGGAGAAACCATACAGTTGTGAGGTTTGCAGTCAAGCCTTCTCACAGAAAAATAGTTTAGTAAAGCATACCAGAATTCATACGAAGGAGAAACCATATAGCTGTGACATTTGCAATAGAGCTTTCTCAGATAAATTTAACTTAAAGCAACACATTAAAGTACATGCAAAAGATAAGCATGACAAATAGAGCACTGTAATGAGGTTTCTTTAAGAATATTATTTAGTGATATGTAGGTGCATGCATAGTAGGAGACATATAGGCATTTTCTAAGAAGGGAAGAATACTTCAGTGTACATAAATGAGCATGAGCAAAGGCCTGACATGAGCAAAGTATACCCTTACCTAGAGAAGAAATTTCGCAGGGCACGTAAGAATCACCAACAAGAAAATATCTACAAGATGCTTCCCCATTATTGGGGGAGATGGATCCTAGATTTTGAACATTCTTCCTTTTTGATTTGTGGTGTATATAATATTCTTGTTGTTTTGTCATATTTGATAAACTTTTACATCTTATGAACTGTATTTTATTCTCCATACACTTTATGCCTGCTCTCTCTGACCAAAGACAGTCAAAAAACAACCACTATTGTTCATAGGATTCGAAGAAGCTGCTCCTTCCCCCCCTCACTACAGGCACTGATGTGGAGGTCATTGGCTAATTATATGGAAGTTTTGTAACTTCTAGCAAGGTTTTGTTAATACAGTAATTAATGTATTTCATGTGAAATAATGTATAAAATCTTTTATATTAATAGGCAAATGAGAGTATTCAGAAAAGTTTAATATATATAATGTTCTTATGCACAACCACACACGTGTATATATTTACATCTATTTATCAGTTTATTTATATATCTATCTGTTACAATATCAATTAATTATCTATTGTATTTTTTTCAATGCCATAAGGAAGCATTCAAGATAACCTAGTATTGCTATTGTATTTAAAATATTTCATTATATCTCTACATATTCATGTGTATTTCTGATTCATCTATAGTCAAAGTGGAAGAAATGCATCCATTGCAATGTGAAGATATCCATTTACATTCATTACCTCTTTCTATGTGTATCACAATGAACACAATTAGTTTATATCTTTACTTACATTCCGCTGACAACAGTTATCAGCATGTGTTAGGCTTTGGCTATGAGCCAGTCTGGAAGCTCACATGAGGCAAACCTTCATCTCTGTGCCTTGTGTTATTATAAAAGGAACACGAATCAAGAACATCATCCAGCTGTCGTGTCCTCACATACATGCGAGTGTGTTTACATATACATGAAAGGCAAAACCCCACACAATAATACATGCAAAATCATGTTTGCTCTTTATGTACAAATGCGCTGTTGAAAGATATGTTTATTTTGTTAGAATATAACCCAATAGACAGTTTTATACATTGGCCAGCCTATCAGAGTGTGATGCTCTTAAATATATTTCACACATGCCTTGGACTTATTTTCATTCTTTTTGTTTGTTTGTTGGTTTGTTTATTTCTTGATATTAAATTCATAAGGTTTTACTTTTTTCTGTCCCCTTTTGGCAGTATATCAAATACATGTTCACATTATGAGGTGAAGAGTATTTGGTGAAATGACAAATTTTTCCATGTGTATTAGTCATATGATGGGAAACTGACTTCAGAGAGATGAATATCTTTCAAATCATAATGTATAGCTATGTTTCAAGAGATGTAAAAATATCAATATATATGTGTGTCTGTGTGTGTCTCTTTATGTGTATCATTGCACAAACACAAACATATGTGTGTTTGTATGTGTGTGTGTTTAATACATTTATGTGTGCATATATATATATATATATATATATATATATATATATATATTATATATATGTATCAGCATATAAGTAGGTATATATTATATATATATTATATTTATTATTTATATGTATATATAAACCTATATATAACAACCTTCCCTGACCAGGCCTCAAACTTAGGTCATTTCAAGTATGAAACCGGAGGACCCTCCTGTTCTATACTTCGAGTGACCTAGGTTCAAGGCCTGGTCAGGGAGGGTTGTTATATATTCATATCAATGCGGCATTTCAATATTCCAACATTTATACACCTATATGTATGTATATATAATATATATAGATATATTTATATATATACACATATTTTCTTATTATATATATGTATTATATATATATATGAATATAATAACCCAATCAGTACAGATGCACACTGTAATTTCAGTTTATTTATTGTATTTACACATAGATGGCTTTACAAGTGCTTAGTTGCCAAGGAGTCAGTTATTAGTTCTACTAGTTTCACCTGTTTATCCTTTTCCTTGACTTTTGTAGAAGGTCTTTTATATTATTTCATTGTCTTAAATGTTACCAAGAATTTTAATAATTTTATAACCATAACATCAATAACAATAATAAGAGTATTCATAGCAATTGTAATCTGTATGTAACACAATTCACAAAAAACTACGTAGGACATGAAGGTTGAGTTGAATATATGCATACATATACATGTATATATATCACATCCACATATATATATATCACATCCACATATATATTTATATATATAATGTTTTATACATTATATAAAAATGATATCTGTAATATAACATATAAAGCATAAAAAAAAAAAAAAAAAAAAAAAAATATATATATATATATATATATATATATATATATATATATATATATATATATATATATATATATATATATATGTAATATATATATATAATATATATATATATATATATATATATATATATATATATATATATTATTTTTTTTTTTTTTTTTTTTTTTTTTTTTTTTTTTTTTTTAACGGTAGGTTCATGTTTGACCCGCCGTGGTTACAGCATGATACTTAATTGTAGTTTTCATGTTGTGATGATATTGGAGTGAGTATGTGCACTGATTTTCATATATATGAATACATATACATATATATATATATATATATATATATATATATATATATATATATATATATATATATATATATATATATATATGCGTTATGTAGATGTTATATATATAATATTTATTTAGTGCATAGATACAGTATATATGTTTGCATATGTGATATATGTATATGTGTATGTATATGTGATATACACAATATGAATATATGTATATGTATATATATATGTATGGAAGAAAAATCCACAATACAAAAACTAGATTTATTGAAAATGAGACAACAGTTTCAAAATCCACCTGGATTCCATCATCAGGACTGAAGGGGAAAGGGAGGGGGTATAAAAGAGAGAGAGGAGAGACAATGCGGTAACATGGAGCAGGTGAGGACAGACGAACGGAAGTAGAGGGAGGTCACATCAGGTCGGAGGATTGGGCAGACTATGCACCGGGTTGCTGGCATACAGGAGAAGGTGGAGGATGTGGGAAGCAAGGACACTATCAGCAGGAGAAAAGCTGCTGTTCAAGTTGAAATTAGGCAGCAGCTTTATTAGGGAAGATTCCACTAGTCTGCGGTTGTGGACATAAGCTGAAGGAAAGACAATCTGCACTGCTGACAGTCCATCTGGACTGGTCACCCTCTTTTGCCAGTGGTGGCAAAAGATGGTGTTGTTGTGTCCCCTGGATACAGCATACTTATGTTGAGACAGATGCTTGGTAAGACTGGCACCTGTTTTGCCAAAGTACTTCTTGTCACAAGAGCTTGGATGTTGACTCCCTGTTCACCAAGGTCCCGCTTGATGACATACTTGCTTTCCTCCAGAGGATCCTGGTCTCCCTCTGCCCAGCAACGTCTTCCTCCAGCTGATTCATCTGTGTGTGGAGTCTAATTCCTCTTCCTTTGGAGGTCACTTCTACTCTCAGTTGTTCGGTGTTGCCATGGGCTCTCCCCTCTCTCCAGTCCTGGCAAACCTGTTCATGGAATTCTTTGAGTCTGAGCTTCACCCTTCCATCTCCCTCCATCGGTTTGGCTGAGGTATGTCGACGACGTCTTTGCTCTCTGGCCTCATGACCCTGCCCTGTTACTGGATTTCCTGATGCAGCTGAACTCTCTCTCCTTCCATCTGTTTCAAGGTGGAATGGTAGGTTGACAACAAGCTCCCTTTCTTGGACACTCTAGTCCATTGCTCTGCAATATATATATATATATATATATATATATATATATATATATATATATATATATATATATATATATATATATGATATATATATATATAAATATATGAAAATATGAAAAGGGAAACAGCCACATTAGAAATGAAACTAAATCGTAATGTTTCGAAGACTCCATGAGTTCCTCTTCAAACGAATAAGAAACTGAATCCAAAATCCATTTCGGTTTATTATTTATCTGAAGGAGAACTCGGGAAGAGTTTGAAACGTTAAGATTTAGTTTCATTTTCTACTGTGGTTGTTTCCCTTTTCATCTTTGTGTACACGTTACTGTGTTTCAGTTTGTGTTTATATGAAGATATATATATAATATAAATGTGTATATATATGTATATATATACATGTACATGTATACATATATATGTGTGTATGTGATACATATATGTGTATGTATATATATAATATAAAATATATATATGTAAATTATATAAGTCTTTTATATATATTATATACACATACATGGTATATATATATATATATATATATATATATATATATATATATATATATATATATATATATATATATATAATATATATATATATATATATATATATATATATATATATATATATATATAGTATATATATATGTGGATATATATATAAATATATATATATATATATATATATATATATATATATATATATATATATGTGTGTGTGTGTGTGTGTAAAAGGTTATGAACCTTAGTACAATGGTACATTGGCTTTGCAGGGGTAGTGATACTGGTATAACGGCGTAACTCCTTATTGCTAAGAGTACCACAAAGTATGGGAACACACGAGACGATGTTTAAGCGGGGTCACGTGTCAACCCGCCCGGAGGGCGAGGGCTAGGCCGACTTTACCACGTCGGGGGTTGGCGACGATCTGTCGGGTCAGGCGACGTCAGATAACGTCATCTTTGCCCTCGCTGAATCAATGGTTCTTATTTGGGAATTGGAGCCACATGGTAAACAGCCGCGTGGTCTATTGGTGTTTATCTATATGCCATATTGCTCGGGCACCTACTCGCGCCTCGCCCTCGAGGCTCCTTCTCAAGGGTAACCTAACTTGGCTGCTCGTCCCTGTCGTCTTCATCTTCCTGGTCCCCGGTGTAATCTGTCCGTCCTCGACTCCCACGTCCTTGAAAGCTCGCACAGGTCCTCCTTGACTTTGGATTCATCTAGACTTCCTTGTAGTCCTCATCCAGGCCTAACTCAGCGGCGTCCTCATCCACACGTCCTCACAGATCTCGTCCAGGTCCTTCACAGCAGCATGCTCGATCTCTACGTCCTCGTAATCTTCATCTGGATCTAGGGCGTCCGGCAGGGGCGGCATCTCAGGGCGGCTGATACCTGCGCTGATGAGCTCTTGCAGTTGACTGGATCTTCGGGCGTCCGCCAGGCGTCGCCCATCCACAGCAGTTTGGGGCGACTGGTTCCTGCGCTGACGAGTTCCTGGTCCTTTGCTGGATCTACGGGCAGCCTGGCAGGCAGCGCCCCTCCACTACATCATGGGACGTTTTAACACCTGCTCTGACAAACATCTTGGTCCGCGAGCCTATGGCGATCTTCCGGTCACGTCCTTCCCACAGCATCTTAAAGTGACCGGTTCTGCAGCAGTGTCCTCCTTCAGTGCCATGTCGGTTATCGTCGGTCCAACTGCTACATATATATAATCGGAGAACCAGATCATACACGTAAGGGCCAGATAGCAAGAGAAAATAGAAAGGCAACAGAGAAGAGGGGGTGTTAAGTACCACTAGCTGGTTATTTATATAAATTTGCAGTTTTTAATGTTCGTTTTTTAACTTTGATTTCGTTTTTTTTCGTTTTGTTTTTTATTTTCACAAGATAAAGAAAAGATAGGAGAGGGAGACGTCAGTAGCGATCCGCATGGACCAGGCTTGAACTATCAACCGTCTCTGATAGATATGAGAGTAGATAAGGGAAACGACAACAGCCCTCCGCAAGGATTTACTTGAACCAATTGTCGTCACACAGAGAAGAAATGAATGTAAAATCATGTTGGAGTCACTCATCACGACCGACAAAATTATGGCAAAAGAGATATGTCATAGATCTTTATGCTGGCACTACGAAAGCAATAAACCCTATGAGTGTCATTTGTTCTGCGTGGATGATATGTGACAGAATGTACGCATCAATGAATGGTGACGTGAAAAAAATATTCGCCAACTTTTTAGCAAGCAAAAATTCTTAGGGTCATAAAATCTGAACTGCCGAGGTAGCCATGTCTAGCTATACATGTTAGACTTCATCGGCGGGGGGATCATATACCCAAAACGTTGTACATTGAAGCAACCGATCTAGAAAAAAATCTATAGATAACCTGCTCTCTTCTGCATATCTGTGATGGGCACTCGTGACATTCCTTATGGATTTCCACGTATCACATGATCGCTTGGGAGTCACCGACTTCAAGAGGGTGAGAGGGGTATGATTAATAGGCGAATAATTAATCTAGCTTAAACCCTAGTCCTACATTAATTAACGGACGTAACAGCGGGTCACACTGACTCAAAGTTGCCGATCAATCGAATAATTTACCTGTACCTATTTTTCAAACGTCGGAGCGCAGATCTATTAGGCGTTTACACAACCCCGGGTAATATCAGGCAATCTGTGCACCATGATATGGGGGGAGATCCTACACTATATTCAATATAATAAAATTTTAATAAAATCGCGTTACAAGCTCCGTTCTAGCGCCGATAGAACGTGTCACCAATGAGCAATGAAACAATGCTACAGTTAATCCCCTAGGTTTGACCGGAAAAAAGAAAGTGAGTTCAGGTCAAGACGGGAAAAAGAAACAATCATCTATTGACCTTTTCCTCGTCCCAAGTGACCGCAAACAAAAGAAAAGGTGTGGTCAGGTCAGGGCGAGGGGAGAAACGAGATAAAATGAAATGATATTCGTGATAAGATAAAATCACGAACACGTTAAATTCATTGCAGATGAAACAACATAAATCTCTGATGACAAGAGAAATTAATCAACTACTCAACTAATGAACGATATTCATGTTTGTTGACCACATACCACAATCAAACGGTAATGCGATCTAAGGTCAGGATAATAGTGGGAGAACGTGCCATTTGCTGTCAATTAGAATTTTTACCTAACAAAAACCAACAGCTTAACACATTTATGGGAGAAGAAATAGAGAGGAAGGGCCAAAATGTGTACTTACATTTTTTTTTTCTTAGACATGTCTTGGAGCAGTCAAGCATTTTTTTCTTCGAAGGTTTGGCACTCGTGCTGCGAGCCGAAAGGATGCAGCGACCACCCTGACACCAGATATAATGGTGAACAGTAATGGTAGTCAAAGTACGTAGGACTCGCAACACATGTAATGCGGTGAACACACGCTACGACCTGGCTTAGGGTAAAAGCAATGCGCGGGGTCGCGATGACCCGCGCACGGTGACCGCTGAGCCCGACCATGCTATGTCGAGCTCTGGTCACGAACTCTCGGGTCACGTGTTGGGTCGGCCCGCCATAAGGCGAAAAGCTAGGCCGACCTTACCACGCCGGGCGCTAAGCACAAAGTGTCGGGTCAGGCGAGGTCAGATAACATTGTCATCTACATCCTCGCTGAATCGGTGGTTCTTATTTGGCATTTGTAGCCACGTGGTAAACAGTCATGTGTTCTATTGGTACTTATGTATATGCCATAATATATATATATATATATATATATATATATATATATATATATATATATATATATTATATATATATAGATTATTATATTTTATATTTATATATATATATTATATACATATATATAATATATGATAGATATATATAGTATGTATATATAATATCTATGGATATATCTTTAATATTTAATTTATGTTAATATAATACTTAAATATATAAATATAATATTATATATGTATATATTATATTATATATTATATATATATATATATATATATATATATTTGTATATGTACGTATATAATACATGTAAGGTATATCATATATGTGTACATTATAATATAAATATATATATATATTATATATATAGTACATATATAAATATATAATAATGTATATATATAAAATAATATATATATATATATATATAATATATGATATATATATATATATATATATATATATATATATATATATATATGTAATATACATGTGATATATTAGTTATAACATTATTAACTTAAGAGGGATGAATATTTTGAAATCCATAATGTATAACTGTTTTTAAACTTAGAGACTTTAAAATATGAATGGAAAATTGGTCATGATATTTGGGGTCTGTGTGAACCTGATTCCTGTTAAATATTAGTACAAAAACTTCAAGGCACTTTATTTCCACTATCATCATAAAAAACAACGTCCAGTTAATAAAAGAATTAAAGAATTGATTTCTCTGAATCTTAGAAGTTTTTCTGAAAGTATCCGCAGGTTGGTCTTGCGAAGTTTAGTGTACAAAGTGTCTAAGTGTCTCTTAGCAAGCAGGTAGTCCCTTCAATCTTATAATTTTTATAAATGATATTTCATCATAACACATTTGGCCTATACTAACATACACATGTGTGCATGTATGTAATTGTTTTCATATTTACTTATGTATATATAAATCTATATGTGTATATATGTATATATATATATATATATATATATATATATATATATATATATATATATATATATATATATATATATATGACATGTAACCCAGCCATTCTTATATATTACTATATTTTACATAATTTATATAATGTTTGTCTCACACACACACGGAAGAGCTTTTTTACCATTCAATAAACCAAATGTTAAATTTGTACATTTTGTATGTACATATATACATATATATATATATATATATATATATATATATATATATATATATATATATATATATATATATATATATATATTAAATGCAATGTATCCAAATTTGGCAAAAAATTATTCGATCGGTCGAACCGGATTCACGTACGCGAACGGCAACAAAGACGCCAGACGAACGCCTCGCTTCCTTTGGCCTCAGGTTTGTGACTTCTATCTTTTACTTGTATCTCTTACTTGTTGTATATTTTACTTGTATCTTTTTCTTGTTTATCTTTTGTATATTTTACTTGTTTATCTTTTACTTGTATTTTTTATTTGTATCTCTTACTTGTATCTTTTTTTTTCTTTTTTTTCTTTTTTATCCTATCCTATCCAATCCTTGAATAATAAATACGACAAGAACTTAGAAAAAAGTTGGTCAATCATCTTTCTTCTCTGTCCTGTGGCTCCTTCATTTTCAATTTGCGCAACTTTTGCCATAGATGAAAAGAGGCTTAGTTTTAATCATGGTATCCACTCCATCAATTTTTTAAACTTTAATCCTGATTGTTATACACTGAAAATTTTCACACTTTCAACTAATCATATGAATATATCAATGAAGATTCCCTGAGAGTCCTAAGGACAGGTAAGGCCATAAGGTAAATGATATTGCTAAGGTAAAACCCCTAAACTGGATAAAAAAAAGGGTGAAAAAAAGGAAAACAAGGGAGACTGGGAAACAAAATGCAAACATCCGGCATCGAGCAAAAACATAGGCTGTTCACTCAGTGCAAATTTTCCAGAAGAGGGAAAAGAGAAAGTAAGAATATTAAGTGGAAATAATATTGAAATAGTGGAGGTAATAAGAACTAAAAGGGAAACAGAGAGAAAGAAAATGAGATTGAATGAATTCCAAGTCCCAAAGATTAACGTTCAAAGGCAGATAACTGGAGTAGGAGCAAGAGGTCTTGCATCATACTCGGTCCGTCAGTCTACTTTCCCCGTCCCTAAGTGTTTCTGGTGTCTGAGGTATGGCCATAGGATCATGACGTGTAAAAAAAAGAAAAGATGCAGTAAATGTAGTCAGTTCAGTCTTAATTACAAAGATTTCCCGAATAAAGATTACTGCTTTTATTGTCATGGTGGCCACTCTCCCAACACATTTTTGTGAAAATCTTAGTGAGGCCCAGAATATAAATAAAAAATACAACACCCAGTGACTTTGAAATTAAAAAAATATATATATTTCAAAAGTTAAAGCCTCTTCAGAAAGAAAAGACTTTATCTCTTGGACCCCTTGCACTAAAACCAGCAGCCAGCCAAACCACAAGTCGCACAAACACACCAAACAAGCAAAATATAACGCAAACACAGACAGACACAATAGAACACACAACACAATCATATGCCCAGACACTAAGCCAATCTCAAACTTTATCATTAGGACAAAGTACCTAATGAAACCCAAAAATCATAATGTTCCCTCCCCCCCCCCCCAAAAGAAAAAAAATCACCAGGAAAAATTTCACAGATCAAGAGGGGTGATTCAAATGTAGCAAAAACAACACAAAAGACCCAACCACCAAAAACAAGAAGATTCCCCAATAGCATGGTCTCAACCAACACCAGTAATAGATGGAACTCATATAAGGAGCCTAAAAACACAAAAAGATAAATAAATTTTAAAAAATCATGCATAAATACAATAAGGTTAATAGTTATTGTAAAATCAAATATAACTAATATGAAATCTAAAAAAAAAAAAAAAAAAAAGATTACTGAAACAAATGAAGTAACTCTAATCATCAAAGAAATAAGGCAGTACTTAAATGAATAAAACCATTTTCTGGAATATCAAGTCAGTTCTGAAAAAAAGCAGATTTAGAATATTTGGCGTATAAGGAGATGGAACTATGTGAGACCTGGTTAAAAGAAAGAGGTGATTTTAATAAAAAAAAAAGAAAAGAAAAAACTAATCAGAGGGGGTTTAGCATTTCGTATAGGAAAGGAATTGCAATAAAAGCTCATACCCTCCCAATCCCTTGCTCATTGTCATGGGGGGCTTAGGAGACTGGGATGAGGCCCAGTGTAGGGGATCACTCCTGCCTTGGACTTTAGCCCTTGACTCAATTAATTTTGCACAGTCTTTTCTTCTCCTTTCATTTCCTACCATCCCCCCCCCCCACCCCCTGTCCATTGTTGTCTTGAGGACTGGGAATCTCCCCTACCTTGAGCCTCAGCCGTCGACTCAACTACTTTTGCACGGTCTTTTTCCCCTCCTGCTTTTTGTATCCATCCCTTCCCCAACCCCACTATACTCCAGGTTTAGCATGGCCAATAATGAAGAATAATGACCCTTGTTAGGATCAGTGAGGGTTGACCCTTCATTGAACAGCCCCACCAACACAAACTCTCCCAGTTCCCTGACTCCAGGCTCTCCTTTGACCATGACTCTGAACACTATAACTACTACCCCTTCCTCAATGCCTACTAATACATTATCCAACCAAGTCAATCCTCAAGCTCCAGGAGACATTTCAAGTTCATCACCTCTACCCTCACAGCCTTCATCAATCACCCCATCCTCCCTTATTACTACTTTACAGCTTTATTGTCCACTTCTCCTTAATACTACCTCCCTCAGCACTACTCCCTATTCCACACGCTCCCGTCCTTCTTCCAGCCCCATCTCTACAAATATCTTAAATACTCTAGTTAGCTCAGCTAAATTTTATGTGATCACCCCCTCCCCATACACACACAGCTCCTTACTCTGACAACAATCTTCCAGCAATGTCTCCAAAAACAAGATGATCCTACACCCTCCCCTATACCTATCCCTCCAACATCTAGCTTCCCCACTTCTTCATCCTACCTTTCTCAGCCAAATTCTTTTACCGTACTAAATCCAGACACTCCAAACTCTACTGCAACTCAAGAC